>NW_006800554.1:0-36539 GCF_000485575.1 Poecilia formosa | reverse complement strand
ATATAACTTTTTGATGTTAAAATGCAGAGCCAATCCAAGGGTCCATGAGGCCAACGAACACACATATATATATATATATATAACTTTTTGATGTTAAAATGCAGAGCCAATCCAAGGGTCCATGAGGCCAACGAACACACATATATATATATATATATAACTTTTTGATGTTAAAATGCAGAGCCAATCCAAGGGTCCATGAGGCCAACGAACACACATTGCAGTGTGTTCAATTAGTTGTGGGAGTAATGTCACACCTGTGTCACACTTGCAAGTTGCTAACATTGTGGTGCTAACCGTTACTATCACAACAAAGAACTAACAATTAATATATTCTGCATTCAAACATGAAAGGGACATTGACAAATAAATGACCAAAGAAGAAGAAGATCTCAGGTCCTAATAAGCAACTGAACTTTTACTACGTTTCATGTGTGTAGGGTAAATATTTGGTACTAAACTTCAGTGTCCATACATGTTTTACACATTTATTCATTGTTATCTTGATTCTGAATCATGTTTGGGCCCGTTTACTCTTACAAATTATGATCCCGAATAAAAAGAAAATAACAGAGTCCCTGCTGGTTGATAGTTGTTGGAGTCATTTAACCACATTTAATTGCAGCATAATAGGTTTGATGCTCGGCCGATAAGAAATGTCCTTCAGAACATAGAGATGTCATTATGACATGACTAGAACTGCAAATGTATGAATAAAACAAAAGGACTGAATTGCTAATGGGTCGCTGTTACCCCATTATTCAAACTATTCACTAAAATAAGATGCTACCTAATCATTTAGTCTTTAGAGAACCACTGATTTATAGCGACTGCTCCATCACACACACAATGTGATGTCACTTCTGGGCCTCATTCTAAAAGCCAAGAAGAATAAACATGAATGCTGTCAATTATAGTTTGTAAAGAAAAATCTAAATCAGCTAAAATGAACATTATCAGCTCAAAGCCATACGACAAAGCAGAGTTAGAAATGAGCCACAGGTCTCCAACCATTGCCTTTCTGCTTTGTACTTTTTTTTCTCTTAATGAACGTTCTTATTTACTGCTCTGCATATGCATCTTCACTTTGACATTTGCCTGCAGGCTGAAGCCTGTTAAACCTCCCACACATTTGAAGTAAGCAGATCTACATTCCTTCAAGATCACTGAGTCAACAGTGAATCATAATGGAACACTTCATTTACTGCAGATAAAAGCCAGATGCCAGCGCCTAGCATCAGAGTTACGAGTGACAGTTAAAGTCCTGCTTCGGATTACAAACAGCCAGCTTGGAAGAACGCAGAGCTGAAAAAGCATCACCTTAGTGGTTGCATGCCACGCTGTTGGATCCCAAAACCACATAATTTTACTATCAAATTTACTGCTAATGTTTTTTTTATTATTATTATTTACCAATTTTTCTTGTCCTAGTTAAATTTTTAGCAAAATAATATTGTGCATGACACAAGAATCCAGTTGGTGCTCTAGAATCTGAAATCCTATTAAACATCATTCTGCTGGATCCTATGTAAAATAACTAGAACGATATACAATTTCAGATATATTTTTTGATATTTTATGCATTACTTATTTATAAAAATAAAAAAAAAAGTGAATGAAAATGAATTAGACTTACTGAACATCCACTTCAAAGCTGGATGGTATGTACGTAGGATGCGTCAGGTGCCAGCTGCAGTAGAAACCTTTAGGGTAGGTGTTGGACCGACAGGTGACTTTGGGCTCCTGAGGGGGAACTACACAAAGCAGAAACAAAGGAGCACAGGAAAGGTTAACAAAAAATACATTTTTAAGCAATATGCACAGTTTGAGGCATGTGAGGGGAAAAAAAACACAGCAGAAGAAGAGATCTAATCGAAAATGCATTAATCAAATACAAAGCAGCTACGGCTAATTAAACATTACTTTATTGCATAATTCATTCTTTGATCTAATTTATTTTTTTATTAAAAATGCCACAGCTTCTTCGTTTGAATTAAGCTGTGTCTTTGGTACATGTTATTAGAGATGATTTCACTTTATTTAACTTCCAATGCTGGCACATTTTCTTGCACTGTGCATCCATTTTTAATATCAAATCAATTAAAGTTTTATGAGGATGTTGATGAAAGAAAGGAAAAGCTTAATCGTGTGCCTAATTAAAATTTATATGTGCAGTCTCAAATCCTTTTACAGTTCCATATACTTTCTATAAACCTTAAGCTCACACATAAAAATTGTTTTGAGAAAGCCTCCTGGACCTGATGTGTCGTTATCTATGAGTGTGCAGAAAGTATTGTATTATGCTTTTCTATTTTAGCATTAAAGCAGATTTATGATTTTGGACTTGCATACAAACTTTATTTATCTTAAATTATTTTTATAATAACTATTTTCTTAAGATGCTGGATGTTTTGTAAAGTGACATAATTAGCTGTGCAGCTGCTGGAGAAATCTTTACGTCAATATGTCATACTTAATAATTTGACAATAGCATAAATTTTAAGGGGAAGTTTTGAAGAGACAGGGAGAATAACTCAAAGTTAAAAACGTAAGGTACATGTAGAGAATGGAGGACAATCAATCTGATACATCCATAATTGCCGCGATGTTTTGCCTAAATTTGTTCAGCAAACGTCCCACAACCAATTATCCCTATTTTGTTCATTAGTACTCTAATATATTTACTCAACAAAGGAGCAGAAACTGTGCTTGATCGAGTTATTTGCAGCATTTACTGAAAACAGCCCCTTCAAGCTACACTTGGCCAAACACACACTTACAACACACATCCACACATAAAAGGTTTGCTTAATTGGCTGCTATGGGGTCATTTGACTGTCGCACACAATCAACTGCGTCTTAGCGGTCACCACAGCAACTAATTAGCCTGTCAATAATAGATAATAATGGATACCAGGGACGGTATCCAATCGCGCTCAATTAATCACAGAGACTAATTGGGGCCATCTCAATCAATTGGCTTTTCATCTGAGAGCTTCAGTCAAAGTCACACTAAAGCACACTGTCGCACACAAGAATATCACTGCAGACAATTACTGTCGGAGTGTGGCAACACATACACTGCTCCTTCAGGCTCTGTAGAGCTAGTGGCAATCAGTCAAACCATCTTATTATCTTTGGAGAAAAGGAAAGCAATGAATGACTGGTTAAGGAATTATTAACAGCAATGAGGTCAAGAAAACCAAAAGGGGGAACAATGTGTATATGTGTGTTTAGAAAGTACAAAATAATGCAATATAAAGAAAACAACGTATATGAAATAAAAAAAAAAAAAGAAGATAAACAGAAATATTTCCAAACTAGCATCAACACTGCAGCTACTTTCAAAACGAAGTTGGATCAAAAAGCAATTTAATATTTATTATGCTATTAGCATAGAGCTAATTCACAACAAAAGTCATCTCAAGACACTTTACAAAAAAAAAAACAAAAAAACACTTCAATTCAATCACACAGTTGATCCTAGTTACCAAACAGTACAGTATGCTCAATTGATTATTCAAAGCAGTTATTAGCTTTGAGAGCTTCTTAAAATATCAAGTCTGTAAAAAGCCAGTAGAGAAAACTTGACAGAAGCAGAGCTCAAAGGGTTCGTCACAATGAAAAAAACAGGACATTTAAGTTATTTTAAGTGACATGTCATGGTTTTTAGTGGCAGATGAGCTGGTCTGAGTACGTCAGAAGCTGCAGATTTAAATCGATTTTCACTCACAACTCTTAGATGTACACAGAATGGCAGAATGGAAACATATGCAGTGGGCAGCAGTTTTTTTTTTTTGGATAAAAATGACTTTTTTGATCTCAGTGGTCAGAGGAGAACCTAGATGACACTACTATTGTCCAACAAACTGGACAATAGTAGATTAGAGAAAACATTGTCTGGTCAGGCAAATTTTGTTTTCAGCTTGAGATCCAGATGACACCTTCAAAGTTTGGTGCAAGCAACATGAACAAATTGGCCGTCTGGCTTTGTTTCAGCAGTTATGCTGTTGTTGGTGGTTATGGATATTGGACACAGTCATTTAACTGGTTAATACCAAGGTACCTAATAAAGTGGCAATGTGTGTAACAAAAAAGGTTACTATTATTTGACTTATTGAGCTATTTTCCAACATACAATGGTGGTAAATGAAACTGCCAAACCAGTGCAAGAAAGGTAGAATAAGGAAATTTTAAAGAGGAGAAAAAAAGAGGAATATTGAAAGCTGAAACATGAGAGCAAAATAAAAGTTGGGGGGGGAAAACAGACACAAAGGGAAGCATATCTGAAAAGACGAAAGGAAAAAGGGACAGAGCCAAAACAGCACTTACTTCAAATAAGACAAATGTGCTTTTAAAAGTTTTTTTTTTGTGTGTGTGTGTGTGTTAGACAAAGACAAATGCATGGATATGCACAAAAAAACACCTGCTGCACAAATGCGTCAGTTACTTGAAAATATCAAAAGCTGTCCACACACACAGGGGAAATAGATATTAAACAGAGAGCTGGAAACAACAAGGGAGAACACACCAGTTGGATAAAACCCCCCCCCAAAAAAACATGAGAACAAAGACAACATGAATATTAAAGCCCATGAAACAATAATTCAAATTAAAATTACATAGTGCAGGTTTCGACCTCTTTTGTGAACTGTGCTGACATATTACCTGAATCAATGGCACACAGGACACCGCTCATGAATAAATGTTATTTGAATTAGCCTACTTTTATCATCTGGTTTGGATTGCGGTATCAAATGGGATTGTGAAGATGTTTTTTGTTAGCCTCATGAAACCTACACCTGCACATGTGCACACGCGCACATGCACACGAGGCTGTTCGGGTTACTTTTAAGTGGTAATAGGTTGCAGACTGTGGCTCATAAATGATAATAAGGCTTAAAAAAGATGGGGGAAGGTAGAACGGGCACATATGCATGCAAATCTTTTCACATCTTTTTAAAATTGGTAGCTATGTCATTTTTTTATGAATAAGTGTCTAATATAAAATAAAGCTGTAACGTGAACACTGGAAGTTCTGTTTCAATTTTGCTTTACTTTGAATAGTGTCCATTTATTTTGCAAATTGTCACAAAGGGAGGAGATTAAGCCTAGCAAAGATGAGCGAAGCTGGAGGATTTTATTGACTGCATTTTAGGGGATTGTTGCCTTTCCAATTTTCCTATTCCTGAGGCTCAAATTAGGGAAGGTTTTAGAAATGGGAGACTCAAACCATATATTGACAATGTGGCCCCTAATAAACTTCTCATGATCTCTTTATTTGTAGCTTCCAAGTAACCAGATTTTCTTGTGATCTTTGACAAATGCCCTAACCAATGGCTATCTAAAAGTAGTTTAACATTACTGTGTTGACACAACATTGTTTTTCTTTCTTTTCTTGTAGCAATGATTCACAGGTCATAGCTGGGGAAATGAAAATTAAACACTTTCAGAAGTTCATAGGGAAACTTTCCAAGGAAAATACAGTGGAAGGAAAGTATTAATAAATCTTTTTTTTTTTCCCACTGAAAGTGGAGATATGATCGTATCTCCAAATATGTTGTCTCTCCAGTGTGTGCATAAGAATTCATACCCTTTGAAACTGTTTAGCTATATTTTACTCCACTATTTTCACAGAGTTGTTCATACATTTAAAGTAAAAGGAAAGTGATGCGTTATTTATTTATTATTTTTTTTGCAAATAAAAATCAACAAAATAAATTTACATGTACCCAAAAAGAGGGGGTTGAGTACATAAATTCCACTAAATGCATTGCAGTTTAAGTCTAGGACTTGACAAAATAGCAAAAAGATCAAGGAATATCTTTGTAAGGCATGTCTATTTTGTTTTAAATAAGAGAAGGGCGTTTAGTTAAATCCTCTCCTCCCTAAATGAGCATACATTTTAAATAAGCAGACATGCTGAACACATAATAAGAACAAGGAACAACATTTGCTGAAGCCGGAGAATAACACAGACGTTCTTCGTATACACGGATTACATTGCATGATCAAAGTCAGGCTGTAATTAACCTCAGAGGAATGTATTTTTTTCTCCCCCCCTCTACATAATAACATCAGCCAACAGCTTCTTATCATTCTCTCTTTCTTTCCAAACTTTCTCTTCCTCTCTGCCATTAATCCAAACCTGTCACACAAAAATACCGGGTCTTGGTATAAAGGATTTTTTTTTTTTTTTTTGGCACAGAGGGGTGTATACAAACATACACACTCACAAGTCAAGAAAAGTGATGAAAGACAATGACATCCAGCAACCTGGTTGCTAGGATGCAGACAGAGTAGTAATTGCTATTTAGTTGTGTTGGTAGCCTCCCTGCTGCTTTGTTTCTTGAGTGTGTGTGTGTGCATATTAATTTATCTCTAGCATCGAGAGTGTTTGTTAGCGGTGAATTCTCTTGACATTGTAGTAAAGACAGATGCATTCTTCTTCTTGATTGAAACTTCTCTTAATTGATCAACTTTGTAATGAAAATAAGATTTATCGCATCAACAGAAGCGGAACATTACTACTTTTCCCAAACCTATCATGGATAATACTTCTCACTTATGTTTCCCTTGACTGAATTTTTGCATGTGGAGTCAATTTAACTTTGACTAACACGGTTAAGCGTGCGATAAACAAGCCGTGGATGTTTCTAACAACTAACGTATTCACCTATCAGTCCATTTATCTACTGTGTGCATCCTTTAATGTTTGATTCGGTGCTTTGTTCTTCTTAAAGATTACTGGATCCACTTGAGCCTGTGCTGCGTAACTCATTTAGGCACACGGCTCCACTCTCTGCGTGGCTTTGCCTGCCAACACCAGGCATTCTGCATTTTAGATCAGCTTAGCTGTGTGTGTGTGTGTGTGTGTGTGTGTGTGTGTGTGTGCGTGTCATGGGAGGAAGAGGAATGTAAATAAATTTGCAAGACAAAGTCATAAAGACACCGTGGTGCCTTTTGGTCCAGACCAGCTGCCATGGTTAAAGGTAATGTAATTGTAGTATAATATTTTTTATCTGGCACCCCAAAGCTATACAGATCTGCTGTGAGATCATCTATCTTATTTAAATTCTGCAAGTCATTACTGTGTAAGTGCAACATGAAGAGCAATATCTCAAATTGAAATCAGACCAGTTTCTGCTTTTAAAAGTACTTTTGCAGTTGTGATGCATTTTAAAAGCATCTGGACTTTGTCCTCACACACAAGGACAGCTTGCAAAACACTTTTTTTTTGTAGTTTTTGCACTGCTCATCCACATAAAAACATTACTCCAATGAAAAAAGTAAATTTTTCCTACATCTATTGTCCATTATAAGTTTATTTCTACAAAGCACTATTAATTAAAAAAATGTGAAACTTACTTTCTAAAGATGAAAGTGTTATCACCTTATTAGCCAAGTTTGTGAACACAAGCAAGGGATTTGACTTTTTTTGTTTTGTTTTTACTTTTACTTTTTTCTTGTGAAAATGTATAGATGTAGCACATTTACAGGTAGCGAGGAGGCACGCTGTTCAAATGCCCAACAATTTCCACTGATTCTTTCAATGCGGATGAGAAGCGGCTCGACTTCATGCGCCGTTTCTGATGACCCAGCTCCTCATCTTATCTTAAGTGCCGAGTCCGGCTGCCCTAAGGTGGAAGCTCATTTTAGCTGATTTTTATCTCTGATCTTTGCTCTTTTGGCCATGATCCATGTCCTTTGACCATAGGTGAAGGCTGGAATTTAGACAGGCAGGTAAATCAAGCAGCTTCTTGGGTCGGCCACGACTCTTTGAAACATAACGGATTCACCTCTGCCCCAGTCTGTTCGTCTCCACATGAGGCAGAAACCGAGGGTCACATTTGATTTAGTATGTTAGAGATGCTTACTTGTCCTGTTAACTTTATGTACTCTGCTGTTTTTTGTCTTTCTTATATACTCTTGGCTCAGAGCTAGTGTTTAGCTGTATCTCCTTCCTGGACAGAGAAATTTACAGACTATAGCTGCCACTGACTATGTCTCCTTTCTTTGTTTATCTATTACATAGACAGTAAGCCTGGTTCAGTGCAAATGTTGATCAGAGAACTTGCTGCGAACCTTCTTGAAAGGCTTCCCCATATTCCAGTTATATTCTATAACTCTGAATTCATGGCCAGTGGATATCACTAAGCATCAGCATATAGGCAAAGAGATCGCCAAAGTGAAAACCCTAAAAATGGGATTTGGCAAAAGCAGCCTAAGTTCTTCATTTTTATTACCTTTTCTTTGTCTCCCTCTTTATCGGCATCTTTTCCCCAGCCTCCCATCTAATCTAACAGCCACCGTTCTTTAAAATCAGGGAGTGAATGATGGATAATGTGGGGGTGGGATGCAGCGACACGTACACACACACACACACACACACACACGTACACACACTGCACAAAACAGTGATGCCCTGGCATTCCAAGAATGCCTCTAAGCCAAATGGAAACAGCCGAGTGTGAGATGAATGAATGGAAGGAGGGCGAAGACTTTATGAGAGCATCACAAGCTGATAAGTGAGAGGTAAGAAGAGACGGATAGAACAAAAGGCTCATGCGAGCATGTCGGAGAAGGTCAACTATCTGTTAGCTTTGCTCTGTCTTCAAAGTTCACCTGTTTAATGATTTGGTCCTGCTCCCTTATCTCTAATTATCTGTGCAAACACAGAAGTAATTATCAAGCCAAGATCCAAGCAGCAACAGGCCTGAATTATCATTTAAAAGCATTTAAAGAAACATGACAGTAGAGGGGATGTTGAAAAGTTTGCACTGATCTCTGCTGCTCTGAAGGAAGGTGAACATTAAGGCTTAGATTACTCTGTGTCACGCGTCGCCGTCCCCCTTTCGTAAAGACGCACTGTCTCAATCAGCAAACACTGGAACCATTGCTCAAAGCTCGAGACGAGCCGCACATTACAGAAAATACAAGACCATTTTAAAGCAGCTTCACACTTGGTAACAAAACCTCACCCCGAGCATGCTTCACTTGAAATTGTATTGACTTTTCAGCTATTTCCTGCAGCAGGGAAGATGTCTGATAAGAAAGGTTAGGAGATGATCGGATAGTTTCCATGACTTCAGAATTGCACAAATACTCAAAGAAGACTAATTCAAATAAATCAAATAATCTGACTTGTTAGAAATGAATACACCACAAAAGAAGTATCCAGAACACAAGGTGAACAGAAACAATCTAGCAATTGTCACTGAAGAATTAAAATAGCTTACTTTAATTGTTTGCTACTGCCAATTTTTTAAACTCTATGGCCCTTTTCACCTATTTGCTTTCTATTTTACAAACTGTGTAACTCTAAGAATCACACACTAGTGGTATCCTCATGCAGAGAGTTTGAGCATGGAAAAAAAAAAGACAACAACAACAAAAACACTTACTCCAGGCAAAATGTCTGTAGAATCACACACGGTAAGAGTCTTTAAATATTTGCTCAAATTTATATCTTCTGTCTGTGTGCACTTAATTTCCCTCGGACCTCTGCAGAAACTAACCCCATTTAATCCGGAGGCTTTAAAGAGGCACAGAATTCCTTTCCTGGTGCTTCTTTTTTTTTAGCAATGGTTTATTTTAATTTATCTTGTCAGAGCTGCATAAGCTACCAGAAAGAAAAGTAAAGAAATGGAACAGTGGTTATCCTGGGACCATTTATCCACCTGTTGTCTACACTTGCTTCTCCTTGCAGGGCTGCAGGGAGGCTGGTTCCTATCCATGACCACTGAGCGAGAGGCAGGGTACAGGTCACCCGGGCAACACATGGACACATAGGACAAACGAGGATAATTTGTCGAAACCAATTAATATATTAGTCATGTTTTTGGACTGTGGAAGGAAGCCGGAGCACCCAGAGAGAGCCCACGCATGAACAGAAAAAAAAAAAAACATGCAAAAATGCCAAATCAAGTACAACACAAGCAAGTTTTATAAAGTCAGGCTGAAACCACGGAAAGTTTTGGCTGCTTGAAAAGGGAAATACTTTCAGCTGCTCAATTAGTTCATCTTTTTATGTCAGAAAAATCATGCAATCTCAGAGTAGTTCCTAAAATGTTGGGCAGTTTCTGAATCCATACATGTTCAGTAGTGAATGCAACAAGTCTTAGAGTAGATTTGTTTCAGTGAATTATTTTGCATTGAATGAATAATAAGATAGCAAGAATTTGAAAATATTTTTTTATGTTTATTTTGCCTCATCTAGCAATTTTTCTGTCCTGTTGTCTCAAAATGTTTGGTTCCTTCTAGTGCTGTACATCTTTACTTTTAATTTGTTCATAATCGCTGCAGCAAACAGTCATCTTTCAATATGCAAAGAAACATTAAAAAAATTTAACTTTATCTATCCCAATTTGAGAGTTAATTAATCTATGCTCCAAGCTTTTCTGTATAAAAATAGAGGGAAAACATGAGACCACCAGACTCATGGTGAATAAAACACTTAGGGAAAATTGCAGATAAAGAGAATGGATTAAAGAGGCACCATTTGAGCTGGAGACAATGGAAGGGTCCCACTGAAGTCAGAAATGACTCAGAATGCTATATCAGTGCAACTAAGCTCTGTGCAGCCTTTTACATCACAAAACTAAAATTTGAACATTTTAAAGCTGTTGAGAGGAGATCCATCTCGTCTCAGTAAGAGTTACAGCTGTGTGTCACCGTGGCAATGATCGCCTGGGGGGGACTGTGTCACTGCTCTGCAACAGTTGTCTCTAAGCTGAACTGTCCAAGGTGGTGTGATGAGCGACAGGCAGGGATTGACCAGTCAGACGTGTCAATCTGCCACACGCACAAACAGCTAACTGCCTTTCACAGAAAGTGAGAGATGATGGAAGGCAGGTATCGCACGAATTTCTGGCAAGTGAGACGGAGGAGCTGACTTCTTTAAATTCAGCTGTCAGATTCAAAGCTTTAGACAGACAAAGAGACAAGCGGAAAGAGATAAAAACTGTCATTTCTGTAAAACTCAGATATGCTGCTTCTAAATTAGCAAGAATCTGTGTGCAGTAGCGCTTCATATTCTGCTTACAGGAATTATTAAATGTGTCACATAGGCTCACAAACATGAAATGATTACAATGGAACTGAGAAAATAGCATAAAAGCAGCTGCATTCACCGCAAGAGCCGCTGAGGAAAGAAAAGAGTGGTTAGTTACAGCACGGCATATATCAATGTGGGCAAATCAGCCAATCAGTGCTAAGGAAAATTAGCAGTGCTCCTGGATTGGTTGCTTTGCAAATGCTAGCCAGTAGCATGTCAAGTGGCATGCATTGTGCCTAGGTATTTCAGTTTCTAAAGGTGACAAAGACGACTTGGTGAGTTGGTCAAAACAATCTTTAAGGAGGCTGGTAGTCCGTGCAAGTCTTCAAAAAAACAAACAAAAAAAAAACCCCCACTGGAATTGAATATCTATTCTGCTAAAAGAAAACTTTCCAAACAACAAACCAACCAGTTTTCTGACTGTTCTGGTTTGATTTCTTCAACACATGTCTGTTTCCATTCATTATTCATTATTTTAGAACTGATCATTTCTAATGCAAACAGAATGAAAACTTGAAGGGCATCACGCTCAAGCTTTGAAAGAAAAGAAGCCAAGCAGACAGATGTTGAACCACTTCCAGTGACAAGTACAGATTGGTGTGACTTTTCCAAAGTCAAATGGGGAAACTTGAGCAAGGACATGGCTTTACAACCCTGAGAAATCATAGTGAAAAGTTAGATATAGTTAAAAAAAATAGGGAAAGTATTTGAAGCCATTATGTTCCAAAAAGATCTCATGCAAATAAAATGTATTCTGACCTCCCAAGGACAGTCAAGTCAAAAAGAATAAAGCTTTACAGCAGAGAAACAAAAGTGTGAACAAAATATTTTCATTGCTTAAAATGCTGTGGTTTTACGTTTTTAGTGCCGTGGTACCAATAAAACAACAACAACAAAAAATAGCATAGAAGGAAAGCTAAAATAAGGAGCTAAAACTGAAAGACGGCAGTCTGTAAGGTTCAGTTGTTGAGCAAACAGTGATCTCATTCCTTCAGCACTTTGGCAGAAGCCCACGTACAACATGATGCTCTTATCTAACCTTTCTTCAGTCCTCCTGAGAGCTGTTGGACTGAGCAGCCATAGAAACAAATAAACACATAAACACAGACTTTGAGTTAAGGTATGGAGGTAACACACAATTCTACTTTTGCCTGGTTTTGATCAGGTTTCTGCCAAAAGCTGCCCAAAGTGGAGACAAATAACTGCAGGCTTGAACCCAAACAGTAGGTGTATGTTGCTGAGACATTAAGCAATAATGATCAATGAAATAATACACAGTATTTGGTTATTTGAAATGAGATGATAAGAGTTTTGAATTTAAATCATTTCAAGCTGCCAATTTCAGTGTTTACAAAATCTAAAACTAAGTTGTTGTTTTTTTTTTTATCTTAAAATGGATTGAAAAGGTTAAACTTTTACATACACAGGTGAAAAAGAAAAAAAAAATCACTATACTGAAGAGAACAATAAAAACAAAAACATGACAAAACTAGTACACAAACAGACTAATCATAATTAAACGCCTAACAATGAAAGAAAAAAAAATGTAGGTAGAAGCACTAGCTTGTTCTACCTTCACTTTGGTATACATCAAAAACAAAAACAAAACAGCAGACTCTTTTCTTTATATTTTTAAACACATCATGGAATTACAGCTAAGTCAGTAGACAAAAGCCTACAAGAAAACAACCAGACCTTAAAGGTTTTGTTTCTAATTACTTGTTTAGTGATCTAGTTCAGACTCGTTCACTCTAACCAAGTCTAATTCAAATTAGAGTTTGAATTAAAAATGAAAAACATGCAATGCAGCTGAACAGATGAAACTTTAACATTATAAGCCACGAACAACTAAAGACTTAAATCTTATAGAGCTTATAAATCATTCATTCATATTTCTGCTTGGGAGCTAAATTGCTGCAACATGAGCAATTAAAAAGTGTGGTTATAGATTAGCTAGAAAGCTGTACTTGTTTGAACATAAGATTTTCTTGCAACTGGGTCTCCGTCAATGACTATATAACCTGCATTAAATACTTATTTAATTTAATTTAGGAGTTTTAACTAGAGACGCTCAATGAGAGGACAAAAATATGATTATTTTAACAAAATATTAATTAATGCATTAAATATTAATTTTGTTCTGTCTATAGGTACTTTTTGAAAAAAAATATCCTATGAGGTCCAAAGTACCATCCGCTCCTCTTAGATCGTTTCAGTTATAAACAATTTGTTTTATGGTAGTTGAATTAAACAGTTTGTCATTTTTGTGCGTTTACATTCTCTGTTGTGTCTTGTTATCAGGGCTGTGGAATTTTGCCAGTTTATGGTTGGACTCAGTCATTTTGCAGCCATTTTTCAAAGCACCACATGTTGAGTATTTGACAGGAAGATCAACACGTTCTCTCTGTAAGAGTCAAAGAAAAAGGCTCTGGGCAGTACACAGTGTTTCTTTCATGATGTCCCTTTGTGTCCCTTTTCTGTCCAGAAAATATGTCATGAAATATTTCTCCTTCTTTTTCTGCTTTCCACTCATTTTGTCATAGCTTTCCCTTTCCATCCCTTTGTGTTTTCTCATCTGTCCCGAGTTCGAGTCGTGAAAGTCAACCAACATCAAACCTTTGATCTGTTGATTACAAACATCTCAGCAGTCTGGGCCTGCACTACGTTACAGCTGTTGAAGATGGCAACCTGTTATTAGATTCTGTCCAAGCTGTTTTTAATGGAGGAGCAGCTGAGGAAGGAGAAAAGCGACTTTTTTTTTTTTTTCTTGTGAGAAATGATTTGTATGTTTATTGTTTCACTTCTAAAAAAAAAAAAAAAAAAAAAAAACTTCGACTCAGTATCGGAATTTAACCACAAAAGACAAGTCGGTGTCAGAAATTAAAACTAAAATGACATAAAAAAAAGAAAGTGAGTGGGAAAGACTGAAAAGAGGATAAATGACACTTATTGTTCCTTCCTTTTGCTGTCGGTTCTCAGTAATGCTAATCATTAGGATAATCTGACAGGATGACACACACACACACACACACACAGCCACACACACACACTCTCTATCCCCCCCTCTTTCCCTCATGCTGCATTCCAGTGCCCACTGTCAATGAGAGGGAACCACCACATTACATGGTTGTTTGTTCCTTTTGTACGCTCGGCCGCAATGCTATTAGACCTCGAGAGTATGTATATGCATGTGTGTGTGAGCGTGCTTGAACAGCTATTTGTTATGAGAAACAGTTTTGAGTTTCAGAGTGCTGATTTTCATGAAAGTCCCCAGTTTTCTCACACAGCTTCAAAGGGCTGTTTGAGGTTTAAGACTTGGGTTTGGGATTATGGTGAGCATTAAACTAATGCTAAGGTTAGAGGAAGGTTTGTGGTTAGGCACTTAGTCATGACACTTATGGTTAGGTTTAGGGGGTTAGTGGATGCATCATGTCAGAAAACGCCGCAAAAAAAAAAAAAGATCGCAATGAGAACATGTGTGTGTCTGACTTAAAGCACTTTCAAGATGAAACCAGAGATGAAAAATGATTCTTAGATTCTAAGTTTGTGGAAGTTATGGCTTTTTTAATAGGACCACATTTTCCTTTGCAGGGGACAACAGCTGCAGTTTCTCAACCGAATGAGCAACTGCTTAATAACTGGCTTTAATTTAAACTAAACAAATTATATAAAAAATAAATATAACAGTTTTACATAAACTTGAAAATTTGAATCAGATTTTTCAGCAACTCAAGTCAACAAACAAAACTCATTTGTCATATACAATACAGTCATAAATTATGAACAAACTTTTTAAGTGTTAAAGTTGACAAAAAAATACACACTTTAAACATGTCACTGAGTGATACTTAAATTATGGAGATTCTCTTTGACCTTAAAGGGGCGCCATTGCTGCAAATTTCAGCCTAAAATATTATTTGCAATCACGTTCTTAGAAGCATTGGCTCAAAGTAAACCGGACAATTGCTCTGAAATATGAACTGTCACAGTGTACCACCACTTCCTGCTATGCTTGTCTAACTTTCTGGAGACAAAGCCCCAGACTCCACTTTCTCACCTTTTCTTTTCATCTCTTGTTCTTCTCAGCTATGAGGTACAAAGGGTGCTTGCAACAAAGGCTTAGCTCCACTTGTCTCACTACAAGTTCAGCATTTCAAAAAGCCAAGGTTCACCTGCAAGCCTGCTTCATTCTCTCAGTTTTGTTTTCTCCAGCTGTACAAGTTTGGGTTACATCCCCTCAAAAAGCTGACACCTCCAACTAAAGTGGACTTTAGAAAGAAAGTGCACATGACCAAGTGTTAAAGGTCAAGAAACATCGAAATCCCTTTTCTGAAAAATAAAAAGGTAGCCAAGTAATTGGAGTCGAAATGGGCAAGAGAGAGCCTGCTGTGAACAAAATAAGTTTGCACCAGAAGAGAAACAAATCCTCTTCTAAAATGTAGCAATGAAATTAAATGGGCATAGCATTAGTGCCAAACATGACTACAAATGTCTTATTGTTATGTTCCACTATGTTGTTCCTCAACCTTTGCTTTAGCCACAGCATCAATCTTGTAACAAGTTTAGTCTCGTCACACTGGGTGTGACACTGGGAAATCCCTCAGTATTTTGCCAAACTTGTCTCACACACAGACATAAACCCACCCACACACTCACACTTAAAAATTATTTGAATCTTTAATTGCAAATCAATCTTGAAAGTAGAATGGTAGAGGGAAGTCAATGGTATTTACGTTTGTTACAACACAATTTAATTTTGTACTGCTCCACTATTAAAAAAAAAAGGATTTTGAATCGTTTGAAAAGAAGTGGCTAGTAAAACAGGCCAATAGAAATTTGAGAATGATGTAATTGCTGTTCGTTTTTAGTTTGTGGTTTCTGGGCGATGCCGTAAAAATGATTTATCATATTTGTAATTGTATTCATATTTTTTTTATTGATAACTAAAGACTGCCGTTAAACATGTATTAATGTTCTCCATTACCAGAACTTGTTCACATAGTGTAGTGTACACAGTCTTAAAAGTTCTTCATAAGACTCTTATCCCTGACAAATGAAAGTCTGTAGAAGCCCTTTGGAGGATTTGCGACAAGGACAAAAATGCTGGAATGACTGCACTCACTTTTTGATGGACTTATGACCCAAAGACTATCCTCACGATTTCTTCTACAATGTTAAAGTGAAAGACATAGATTCAGCGTTAAATCTCAGGATCCGCTTTTTGACCGAGTAAACAGGAAAAAAAAAAAAAGTTCTCAAGTCTCCACAAGGTGAAATCATTCTTATTCTCAGTGCAAGTTGAAGAGGCCACACAGTCTTGGGCTTAAGTGGGATGCAGTACTGTTAAATAAGGGGTTGTGAGTGTGTATGCGTGTGTAGTTGTGTGTCCTAAGGGGAAACAGGGATCTTAGTTTAGAATAGGTAACAGTGGAATGTAATTGAGCTGAAAATTGAAAAGCGGAGCCATGGCAAAGCCGGGCCAGCGTGCATGCGTGTATGTGTGTGTTTACGTATCGCCATGTGTTGTGCGGGTACAAGCTTAGGAATGTGTGTTTCTGTGTGTAGCACCTGTGCTTGTTTGTGTTCTAAAACCAGAGAGGGATGCCAGTGTAATCCTTGCACAGCCGGACCCCCAAGGATAGCAGAATTTCACTGCGGAGTGGGTGAGCTGCGCAGGCATGCATATGTGAGTAAAAAAACCTAATACACACACAAAAAAAACACACACACACATGCATGTACTCACAGGCCCATGCCAACTACCTGAGAGACTGAAGAGGAGAAGATGAGTGCATGTCGAGCTCTTCCCTAAAACACTCACTTGGAAAATTGCAAACATCTTTGCCAGCTCCACTGAGCAACACTTCTGACGAATCAATCTGAATACTGCATACAAAAAACAAGTAGCCGTAGAAACTGATATGTAGCATCAACAATTGTGTTTAGTTGTCTGTTGGCACATTTGAATAACCTGGTTACATGATATTGCAGGTAAATCATAAAATCAAAAAATAAGTATAGAAACAAAGCACAAGAACAAGAACACCAACTGACTGAGATAAAGTGTAAAAAGAAAGAATTGTGACTTTGCAATGTAATCATTTGAGTTCTTGTAGGGTATTTACACTGCTTATGTTTAATTAACATTATTTAAAACAACTGTGCATGATTTTCTTTCTTAGAAGACTTCTTAAATGTCCATTTCACTTCTTGGCCCTACTATTCACTGCTGGCTGCTTCTATGTTTCATGCAGGATTTTGCAAGACATTTTTTTCCAGGTTTTCTAAAGTGTTTCCTCTTTGGTCTGAAGAATTTCACTTGAAGCCAAGTCTTAAGTTTTTCTCCCCAAGTCCAGGTAAAGTCTTTAAGATTTTTGCCCCAGTGTCACATCTCGATTCATTTACCTCTAGACCAAGCCCAATATGAAATCTTAAAGGTCGAGTCCAAGCAAAATGACCAACACGCAACAAATTTAGCCTAATAATGTTAATGTCAATAGGTGTCACAAGCAGTAAAGCAGCCGTAGATAAACTGAATGTAAACAGACAGCTTTGCTTTGACTAAACAAGCTACAAATGAAGCCCAATGTAAACTAGAAAAACACACACTGAACTTCAAGCAGGTTGGGTTATTTTAGTTTCACTCCACTAGGCTTCACTTTATTCCCGTGCTAAATGAGTTTGTTTGACAACCCTGTCAAGTGGTCCGCACAACAAAAAGTAAGAGAAAAAGACAAAAGGAAAGAGCTTTTCCCTCTAGTTTTTACCTCTTCTCCTCCCTGTTCTTTACTGATTTAACCACTCAGCTTCGATCAGGTCTGCAACTCTCCCCGTTTTGGAAGTGTGATTGTATCCATGCAGGTTCTTGCCCTTTAGGTGTGGATTCGTGTGTGTGTGTGTGTGTGTGTGTGTGTGGTCTGCAGACAGTGGTTATTCGACCGCTTGATAAGCAAGACACAGAGGCAGTGACAGCTTCATCCATCAACATGTCTGTCTGACAGACAGGTCTCTGTAGAGAGGTCACCATTCACATGCTGGTCTCCGTGAATGTGTGTGTGTGTGTGGTCACTCAAACAATCCTGTGTTGGATCTTGATTTTAGCTGAGATTTGACTAAAAAGTCTGGGAAAGTCTCTTTCTTCTTCTCTAAATGTAAGACGATCTATTTGGCCTGATTTTTCGGTTTCCCTTTTCCTCGTTTGGTTATCATTATATTCCTTCTGCAGAGTGGGCTTTGTACCCCATAACCTTGACAAGGATTGAAATAAAAATAAGGGGAAAACAGACCAATGTCTTTATATGTTTTATTCAAACCTTGGAAAAGATGTTCCATATTCATTCATTTTGCCCTGACAACGCTCTTATGACAGAACATGCCAGCAACAAAAAGAAAGACCACTGTCACTCACTTCCTGGCAGGACTGAAATGGTTCCCAAACACACAACAGGGTTCTTCTCCTTGGCAACACAAAAAGGGAAACAAACTAAAAGAGAAAAATGACCCTCAAATGAATTGACCCCTAAATTTGTTGAGACCTACTTATGCATTTTTCTTCTCCTAAAAACACCTTGCTGGTGGGAACACAAACAAATTCATGTCACTTGTCAGATAATTCCCTCAAAGCCAAGGGATGCCGGGAATGCATCACTAGCTGGCGCCATAGTAACCAAACAAAGATCTTATCTAATAAATAATTACTAACACTTTTTGTCATTAGCTCTCTGTCATTTTTTTGCAGGATGGGAATATGAAATTTGATTGTTAAAAAGATATAACCTCCACCATAACACAATTATACCCCACATAATGCAGTCTTGTGCATTCTCTCACCCGGTGTGTGCTAGAGATAGCACCGCCCGCCCCTCCCCATGACCCTGCAAGGATAAGTGGGTTTAGATAATGGGTGGATGGATGGCATTCTGTGGCGTCATGGAAACAAAGACAACACATATAACATAGAAATGTTAACACCGAATGTCTTATGCAGTATAAACGCTGGAGTTGTAACAAGACATTAAGCTCACAAAACAAGATACTACAGCATACTGGATTCAAAGAAATGAGATGAGGAAAGCTTTGAGCAATGCATCTCTTATGTTGGTCTGCTTTAGGGTGGTATTTATACCGAAGAGCATAGGAGATGTCTTTATTTCCCAAGCTAAATAGAGGCTTCATGAATCTCAAACTACATATAAAAGAATCTCTGTTAAATGCAGACGTACCCAGTAAATGCTGCCCAGACTCATTAAAGACTAAAATTGCCCTTTAGTTACTACCAATACCAAGGTGTAAGGTAGATGCTAACTGTAGGGCATTAGCTGGACATTGTATCCTCACAGCACTTTCTAATTGTCTTCATGTCGTTTGTCACTTTGTCAAACAACATGAAAAAGAGTTTAACTCTTTCTTCCAATAGGCTTATCAAAGACTGATACGACTGACTGTCGAGGACACACTTTCATATCTGGAGCTAATAATATTAAAATGGACTACTTTTACCAAACAAAGTAATGCTAACAGAAACAAAATAGTGTTTTGTGAGATTTGTGAGACTATTTTGAAAAAACAAAAAACAAAAAAAAAAACATAAAATATATATATACTGTCTTATTGTCACTAAACAGCCATTACACAAAATAATCAAACAAAAGAAGAAATTAAAAAGCACTTCAGAAGTTCAACTTGTATGGTTGTTTGGTTTTAAATAAGATCTAAAAGTACTTTTGCCTACTTTAGTGCAGACATGTGTGTTTAAAACAGTATTACAAATATAAGTCTGATGATTTTCTACAAGCTAGAAAATCAAAAGTCCTTTGGCATCAATTTGAGACTTTTTTCCAACCACCAATTAAGACCCAAAGTACCAATTATTATACGTGAGGGCACAAGAACAGGCTATATATTCCCAGGTATAATATTTACAGAGGTACAACTATCCTGCTGTGTTGAGCAAATAAATCAATTCAGGTTTTCTAAAGGTTGAGCTTCACTGACATTTGGACACTAAACCACATAAAAGAGGAAGAAATATGCCGCTATTGGCTCGTATTGCTCAAAGTGCATAGCCTGTTCCACAACAAGAGGTGAATCATACTCAGATTCCAGACTGCAGCTGCAATGTGTTTTATGCAGGTGTGATGTCATTACCAGATAAGAGCTTTGACTTTTAAGGCAATTCAAATGCACCATGTATTAGAGCTAGTTGAAATATTCTCCCAAAACAGCAGTAGGTTGTTTTTCTTTCAAACACAGTTTGTAATATTGTTTGAGTGTGTAGAAAGTTATTTTAATTAATCCATGACTTCCACTTCCCCTTGGATGCACATATGGCACAATACACAAGACAGACTACGGAATAAATTTGCCCATGTGTACAGATACTCACTACTTATTGAACATTTTCATTTTAACAGTTTTTGGTAGGGAAAAGGAATATGTTAAATAATATGTATCATTAATATGTACAAGCATTATTTATCTTCGCGTGGACAAGACATAAAAATCCTTTAGATATGTAATTACACTTTGGGAGATTCAAAAACATTGGACATTTTAACACATTTGTTTACAATTGACAGTGGACACAGATGGAAGTTGTAGCAGTTGTGCTAAATGGATTTAAACTAGCTTAATTACCTGCATAAACTCTGTGTCACAACAGCTCTAAATGTCTCAGCTGGTGACTATGGTACTAATGGAGCGTAACAACTGGTAAAATCCTAACAATTGACTTTGCTGTGTTTTTACAACACCAGCATGCACCTGTCCCTTTCACCTCCCCATTTAAACCCTTGTCTAAACCTCTTCAGTGCCCGTACAACTCTCCCACGCCCTGAGTTTTAATATACCTCACATTTCAGCTGAGATAAATGTTCGACAACATCATGAATATCGTTTATTTTTTTCTCAAACTGGAGATGAAACTGCTGCAAACTGCTCCATGTCGTCTGGGCATATCTAAAATATTTCAATGATCTGATCTTTTGTCTGTTTGGTTCCATTCATTGAGCTATTTTCATGCCTTTTAACATTTCCCCCATGTATTTAATTCTTTCCCACCCATTTTCTCTCAGAGTCAGCCCTTTCAGTCCAAACTACATTCCAGGGAAGCTTGGCTTTATTGTTCTGAATGACATCACAGACGTGAAGCCATGACAGGCCGGACAGGAGGAATGTGGCGCAAGAGGGGGATACAAACCATTAAAGATTGTAGAAAAAAAAAGAAAAAAGAAAAAGGGAATAACTAGTTGATGGAGAGACTTGGCCAGAGAGGGAATGAGAATATTTGAAAAAAAGAAAGAAAGAAAGAAAAAAAAACAGAGGGGTGAAAGAATTCCATTCAGCAGGCCATGAATGGACTTCGTACAACTCTCTCCAAGCAACACACACACATTCTCACCTACCGTCTCTTCAGCCCTCCTCCCCATCAGCTCTCTCCCCTGCGGCCTCTCTCTCATCCCTCCGTCTCTGCCCTCCTTCCCTGTTTGTAGTCCTTTCATTAATCTCCTTTAGAGGCATCAGACAACGGCACCTCCTCACCAACACACAGATCCCAGGGGAGACCATTTTCTTTTTGCACAAGCAGCGGTTAGCACAAGGTCCAAGCAGTTGCACACTTTTTGGAGACCAACTTTTCACAACAAAGGCCTTGCTAAGCCCTTGCATCAGTTATTAGGCTTACTCGACAGTCGTGTATTTACAAATCAACCAAAAGCAAGGCAAGGCAAGCATGAAAAAGATGAAAGTAAAACTAAACAAAGTGATCAGTTAATTAGATGTAGAAAAGTATGAACGTGGTGGTATCAGGAAATGCTTCTGTTGTGATTTGTACATGGCTTTTCACAGTTAGACGTGTAAAACGCTCTCAATAAATTTATCTTCTATTACAGTGGCTTCAATTTGCAATGACAATCCAATTTTATTTTATTTTTTCAAAATCAAGAAATTGTTGTTTTTACAACAATCACCAAGTTCAGTTTTACTAAAAACAAATTTCGACTGAAGCAGTTTTATAATTAACCTGATACATTTGTAAGTTTATGAGACTGTTGAGGGTTTTCTTTGACAATCCTTAACATGGCTTCATATTTGACTTGGATAAAAAACATAAAATGATACTTAGGCCAATTTCTCAATCCTTTTGTTTTTTTTAAATGGAAAAGACGAGAATATTTCAGGAAAGTAAAGCAGATACGTCTTGATGGAGATTTTCAGCAAACATTTTGGTAAGTTTCTGGTTGAAACAAAAGTTAGAAATGGGGATGTTCTTTGAGAAGACCCAAGGGAATACCCAGGCTTCACTAGAGGGATTATATGTTCCTCCTGTCCTAAGAACACCTTGGTATTATCAAGAATAAAACTATAGAGCTGCAGTGCTGAATGTTTCATTTACCTCTTGCCTTCTTGGTCCATTGTTCAATTAGATGAATGTGTGGACAAATGTACGATTGGTTTAGCATGCAACCATTAAACCATCCCTTGTTGTCATGATCAAAAAATAATTTTGTTTTGCAAAACATTAAAATAAAATGTAAGTTTGAAAGAAACAAAATTAATAAATAAAAATGCATATATATGAATGCTTCCACTTCTTATTCCATGCCAAAAAGTTAAAGCTTCTAAACGTTTTGATTGTCCAAAGTGCAAATCACTTGGTCAGCTTCACTTACCACATTATGTTTGCTTTTTTTTTATAGAGACAGTAACAGAGGACCAGCCGCTTTTACAAGAGATATGGACTGCATGAGGACATGAGCGTGAATCATAGAAAATCTAATAAATATGTCATCAAGAAAAAGTGCAACGTGGATACTTGGCATCAGAGAGTCACTCTATTTATACACCGTCTTCATTACAGACAACTTTGTTAGAAAGCACTTCATGTTATTAAAAAAAGTAGGATAACATCATAGGGGTGAATTATTCGCACATTAATAAAATAATGTAAACATTGAAAGCTGACATAATAAGACAACATAAGCAGCTTTCAAAGATAAATAGTATCTTAATTTTTTAAAAAGCATTTTTTGTGTGAATCAGCAACTTACTTGCATCACTTCATGAGGAGTTATTTAGAAAGAGCTACAGTAATCGGTGGGGACACGATGGCCTTCCACACAGATCACAAGCCGGAGACCAGAAAAATAGGATATATGCAGGATATGGGGACGTCCACAATGGCTAACTCGTATGAAATTTATTCTAGTGACCACAGAATCACACATGGCAGATTGATTTCTCTCGGATTTCTCAGCAGAGCCACTTCAAGGAAAAGTCCGACAATGTGACGGAAATAAAAGGAGCAAAAGTTACCAAAAAAAGAAAGGGAGACTGTCAGACGAGTGAAACTGGAACCTGGGAGAATGAATTGAATTATAGGAAGAAAGACGTCATATATTGAACAAAAGACAGGCACTAGAGTTGAAAAAAATATCAGAATTTGTCAACATTCAAATTCTTAGAAAACATTAATTAAGAAAACACAGATTCAGTCAAACTCACAGGCACAGTATAACCCCCTTAACTCACATTTAAGGGTTTAATGATATTGAGTGTGTGGATGAACATCTAGAAGCCTGTTTGCCAATTCAGTGAAATTATTTCACTCCATTAAAAACAGCAGAGGAACCTTAGCCAAACTAATTATAGGGATTTCTGTCAAATGCAAGAAGAGCGAAGAGACAGTTGCAAAGGTAAACAATGTTCAGCCTGTGTGCCTCTTTGTTTATGTGTGTTTGCATAACTATACACAATCAAGCCGTCCCGTCATAATTATCCTGTCTGCAGACTGAACTCAGGGTTAATCCGGTACACAGAACCCAGCATCAGCTGCAAAAGTCTGAATCTTCTCCATCAAAAAATTAACCTGCTGATCCAGATAATTGGCAGCGGAATCATAGACAGGAATAATTACAGTATTCCAGACATATTGGCTCTCTTGATAAAGATATATAAAAAGCTAAAAAAAAAAAAAAAATAGTAGCATAATCCCTCACTGAAGAAGTTTGAAAAATGCCATCTTTAAATCGACTGAGTGCACACCTATTGAAACACATTGAAACACGTCACATTTGAAAATTTACATCAACCCTTACAAAACAAGCCTAAAAAAAAACTGCCATTAAATTCAAAACAAAGCAAAACAAAAAATATAGCTTATATGAAAATACCTAACTGATAATCGTACAAGTTTGTTTCCATGTGTTTAATATGACATGAACAAGGGTGGAGACCTGTATGGACCTGCTAGTTAATTTTACTTTGAAATGTTCATTTTTAACTTTACAACTCTTAAGCCATCATGATATTTTAATCGTTTTCAGGCTGAAATTTATGATCAGTTCCATCCAGTTATGCAGACAAAAAAAATATGTAGCATGTAATAAAGTTGAGTGTAGTGGCACATAAACAATCAACAGTGCCCATGCAATGTGATGACTACCAGACTGAAAATAGAAAAACACTGAATACATTATCTGCAGACACCAAAACAGTGAGTGAGTGAGTCAGCTATTACCAGGTGAGTGATGGAGCGTTGTGTTTGAGCCGACTCAAAGCAACAGCCTGCCTCTGCTTCCAGGAATACTCAATTTTAGCTCTTCTTTTCCCTCTGTGCCAACTGTCTGTTTTGTATAATATCCACCTTAGAGTGGACAAGGCTTAAATATTTGTTTTAAAAGTTTAAACATTTTTGTGGATTACAGAACAGAAGAGTTCAGTAGGCAAATTTGTAGTTTTCATTCAATGCACTATGGGCCAATTAAGCAGCATTGTACATGAAGGTTAAAACATTTGAAGTCTAAAGTTAAAAATTCAAATAATTTGGTTTTAAAGTTTCAATAAGATGCAGGACTTTTTCCCCCCCAGCTGTTTGGAGTATAGGTATAGGAATACACAGCTCAGACTGTTCTGCACCTGTTGCTGCACACTGTCAGTCTGCTGACAGTGTGCACTGTTTCTTTGATTTTAAAAAGGACAAATCAAAAAAGGTTTTGTATCACAACACACATCTGTAGTCATGGATATAACACAAAAGGCGAGCCATCCATCAATATAACTGGTTAAAACAATTAGCTAGTTATAATTTGCACATAAATTAAGTAGGGAACTGCTGGAAGCCTGATTAGTTTTTTTCAGCTAATAAGAGCTCGTTATATTTGTCTTTCTCTACAGAGAAACTGCTACTGTATTTAGTTTGTATTTATGCTACATTTTTGCTACAAATACACGTTAAAGGTATAAATATTAGGAGGATAATTATACAAAGTTTTACAAATGTATCTTAAATATTTGTGCTAATACAGCAATGATACTTGTTTTTACAACATAACCACACAACCTTACCCGGACATGGTATACAGTACAGATAACATAAAACTCAGCAAATCATGAGATGAACAGACGGCACTCTCACAGGATGAATAGCTCATCTTTTTTTTTTTTTTTCTTTTACTTTACGGCTTGAAATATTAAATATTTGGTTTACAATAACGTTAAGTGGCCTAAGCCTGAGTTATGGTGCCATAGAGGCTTCTCTGTTTGTTTTCTTGTTTATGGTTTTGAAATATCAATCCCATGTTGTAGACTAATAAGACTAAGTGGTCTGGGTGAATGAATTATGGTCTGAGCACAAAGCGTTTTTTTTTCCTTTAAATGGAACACACTCACGTGCGCTCACACTGATGTTCTATCAGAGGACGTTTCTGAATTGGACTGTCTGAATGTGTCTTCTTACGCATTCAGGCCTTGCAGCAAAGCACAAAATGATCCAGTTAAAAAGAAAAGAAAACAAAACAACTTGGATGCAATTTTATGTACTGAGCAGAGCTGGAGTAACAGTAAATCAAATGCTGTAGTGGACAGCTGGGATAAAACACTAGAATTACCTATTGTAATACTGTCCTGGATAATACTGGATAGTCAAAACTACTCGTCTGTTTTGATATATATTTTTAAAATCATAACCAGCTTGTGTGTCGAAATTAGTTACACTGTGCCCTTTTCTGCCGTTAAGAGTCCAAAGAGCCTCTTTGAATCCTTGATGGAGTTTAAGTTCAGAATGTTTTTTATAGATGAGACCTATTCTTCTCAAATGCCATCCCTGTAAAAGTTTGTGGGGCCCCTTTGTGTGAGCCCTTTTGGTTTCACTTCAAGGCATTTTCTGCACAAATTTACTGCAGCAAGTCCCAGAAGCTGTATAACATAACAGTTTATAAGCATGTTATCACTGAAACAATCATAAATAAGTGTTTTAATTAGCAAGCAGCTTGCTATTCATAGTATGCATGTGGGTTGAGGTGGGCAGTACTTTAAAATGTGGCCTACAAGTGTAATAAAAAGAAAAAAAAAGAAGGTATATTTCCTGGTGAACTTCAGCCATTCAGGATAAAATGTCAATTGAGGACAGGGCTATTTTGCATCTTCAGAAGAGGCCAAAGTACCCAGAAAGAATCAGTCCTCAGAGAAGAGAAGACACAATTCTGCAAAGAACAGCATGCACAGATTAAATACAGACCTTGAGGCAGTGAGGCCATTATGAATTATAGGCACGACACCATGAAACATGCAAACCCAGTGCTAACCCCTGCACCACTTTGCAAATGTAAACTACAGCATGCATTTCTCCGTAAACACACCGTCTATGGAGTGTTCTTAGAAGAAATTAAAATGATGGAAAGCTTCTAGTCTAAAATTTGTTTTAAAAAAATGACAGTTATATAAGTAAAAAAGAGAGTACATGTCAACAAATGTTCTAAATATCTTTTAAACTGCTACGCAAGTGCATAACATACAGATTCCACTGACAGATGAGCTATGACTTACAATATTCTGTTAGGACTAAAATTCAAAACAATTTCAGCCTTTTTTTACAAACGCATGTATTTCTCAACAACGTGTGGCTCGAGTCTTATGGGGGAAATTACAATAGGGAAAATAATGTCTGTGTGATAATTAATGGGATTAAGAGATTAGACTGCAGATTTTGCTTTAGCTGACTACATCCCTGCAGCAAGCAAGACTGATGCAGGGAAGATGGGAAGAAGAAACGAGATCCGGTAACTTGGCCAGGAAAAATCCTGCTGGTTGTGGATGAACCTTGTCAGAACCGAAAGAGTTTGGACTGTTCACTCATGCCAAATTTGTGTTTTCCTTGATCAGAAAGGACGTACCTTAAGGCAACATTTTTCTACTTTAAGACTTTCAACTGAAAGAGAAGAACATGCTGTGAGGGAGGGTGTGTTGAACATCTGAAAACTATTTTTCCTAGAAGAAATAAAGGGGGTTTTTGGAAAAAAAAAGAAAAACTATTATATTTCTCAAAGGATATTTTGTATATTTGATCAGTTCAATAATACATGGTAGTTTATTTAAACATGGATAATAAAGACTTTTGTTTTGTTTTCTTTGACCTTCCATCACACTGTTATGCACAATGATGGACAGCCTTGAGGTAACAGTCTCACTGACTCACACTATTTAACTTTAAATAAAATAATAATAATAAAGACAGAGTTTGGGTTTCACATCTGGTGGGAACCCTGGGGGATCACACTCCGGTTTGACTGAAGTGAAGCCCAGATCGTTCTTCTGAGGTAGACCTGAGACAGTTCCTCCGCAGAGGACCTGGATTTGACACTGGTCACACTTCACCAAACGTAACGGACGAGCAGGGGAAGCAGCGAGGGTCCCGGGAAGAAAAACAATGTTTTAAGACCAAGGAGTCGAAAAGGCCAAGAGAGAGCTAACAAGAGACAGACAGCCTCAGTTTTTTTTTTTCCCAGTGAGTACCATCCGACCACTTTCAGCGGTTTTATGTACAAACACACCGTCATTAAATTAAATTAATCTCTATTTCCTCCTTTGCTGCACGTTCCGAGCCACATCCTGCAGGATGTGTCCTCCGGTATTTTAATCATGCAAACTATTCCACATTTCTGTTTTTGTGTGTTTGCTGCTGAAGTGCTCTACTTCACCTCTTTGGAAGCAATAACACAACAGCGTCTAAAGTCTGTCCTGGATGTGGAATACATTGAGGTTTACGGCTTCATTTCCCATGCAGCTAAACACTACCTGCTACTATTAACAACCGTCGCGGCTGACTATGCATCAATCATGTAGCCGCACAGTAACAGACTGGACAAGGCCAAGAACGGACCTGGCCAAGACCACAGGTCAGCAAATCGCTTGTCATAACAAGGCAGGCTCCTGTCTCGCTTCATCCTGGATATTTGTGGCCGGTTTGTGCTTGCTGTTTTAGTCTAAAGGAATTATGGGTTAGGCCTGTCAGAGGAAGTACATATCAGAGGTTGATGCACTTTTTTACAATTCAAACATTGGTAAACAACATGGCTGAAGCCTAAATTCTTAACAGGTTAACAGAATGACACTAAACTTTTAGCAATGGTACCTACAGGTAGAATCACCATTTTCTCTTTCCACAAATCATTTTAATTACAAATTGTGTTTTAACTGATTTCTATTCAATCTTCAATAATGCAGTCCAGACTTTGAAAACTATGCAAATTATACTTTGATTACTTGCCTTATTCATGCTTTTATAGACTGTACCACTGGGCTGGTTTGATCTTCCTCTTGAGACCACATTTGTTATGAATTAGCATTACAAAAATAAAGTGAACTCAAGGAAAGAGCCTATAACAAAACCCATCAACAATTATCTTTGTGCTTTCACTGGAGTCATCAACTTCCAGATTTCTTTCAGATGTGACCTGCTGAATTTCCAAGGACAAATGAAACCTGATTTTGTTTTATTTCAACAACTAAATGTAAATTTAAACAAATAAAAACTAAAAATACTTGAAAAAAGCATGTTGAGATTAAAGTAAACAATTACAGATGCCTAATAAATAAATAAATAAATAAATCATTTTAGATGAGATATCGGCTAAGGCTCCTTCAATGGTCAATGGGTATTTTCACCGATACTGTCACATCTTAAGATGTTGTCTCAACCATCAAATCACATTTATTGCTCAGTGGGGCAGGAAACTACTATCAAACAAACGACTTTCCTTTGATAAATGCATTCCTTATATTGGTTATATTTAGCTTCTACTTCCCGATACAAATTCTGATTTTCTATGTGGTCTGACCTGCTGATTCACGTTTTTTAAAGTTGGTTTTTATCTCAATAATGATTTCATTTTTGAAAGAAGCATTTTCATAGAGCTGAATAAAGAAACCGCCTGATTTGCACAACACAGCCCGTTTTTTTTGTTGTTGTTTTTTTTTTCCTTTTTTCTTTAATGCCTTTATTTCGGAAAAAGGAAACAAAAACGTTTAAAAAAAAAGTGCTCCGAGTCAAAACATAAGAAAATGTTTAGCCCAAATATAACAAAGACTCCTTTGCAAAGCATTGTGCAAGGCAGCTAAAAAGGAAGGAGTGCATTAAGAGAGCAGACATCAGTAATGATTCACTTTGAAATTCATTCATTGTGGCATTAGTAATAATACACTTGTTCCTCATTATAAACACATTAGTGTTCTTCTGGCAGGTTGAGCGGCTGGTCTGGGTCTGCTCTCCATTATGTTGAAATGGTACTAAAAAGGCTAGAGCCTCTTGTTCTCAGGCCCATTTAAATATTGCATATTCAAGTAGAGTTGAGATGCATTTGTTGGAAAGGTTAAAGCAGATTTAAACCGACAGTGAAAAAAACAAAAAAAAAACTCAAACTAAGCCTTTTGGATCACATTAGGTTAGTCTCTTGTGAGTAATGACGGGGATCTCTGGAGGAAGTACAGTGTTACATAATTTGGATATTCTTTGTTGTTTCTCTTATTACGCTCTTGATCATCTTGCCCTGTGGCTGTCGTTTGTAAACAAGCAGTTATAATTGCACACAGTCCCTCTTTCAGAAAGAGCTGAAGCAAAAGTCCTTGAAATTTTGCCAAGTTAAATGCAGATGTTTTTACTTATAAAGTATTCAAGCTCCATTTCTTATATTCCCGTTTTTCTAACATGAATACTAAGATTGGATTTTTTTTTTTTTGTCTTTAAAGAATTAGGTACATAAAAGAACTTTTTCAGATCATAAACCAATTAAAAAATGTAAAGAGACGAGTTGTTTGATGTTTATGTATTAATTAAATCAGAATTGGAGAAAGAGCATTTTAAATGAGTTTGATTTTCTTTTAATGTTAAAAAATAATTTAAAACTAACCCGATGGCAAAGAAAAATATAAATTAGCCCACATATGTTTTGGGAGAACAAACTGAGGTTTGGCAGAATATGAGACTTGTTTTGTTTCTCTTTACCAGTGTTTATCCTTTTTTTTTTAACCACAAAAACATGTTACTATCATTATCATTACTGCTGTTATTATTTTTATGACATCAGTTTTGCACTTGCGGGTGAGAATAGTGTATGTGCTGAAGTGAAGGAAAATCTTCAGATTTATTTGTAAACATTTTGTGGCTAGAAAAATTTAGTGTATTAGTAGATTTTAATGAAATGCAAAAAGATACATTTTGTAACTTGCTAACGAGAAAATCATGTTTTATTTAAAAGTAAAAATTTAGTTATGAATCTGGATTAAATTATAGAGGAACTTGGGGAAGGGGGGGATGTTTTTGGTTGTTGATCAGAACTTGGCCACGAAGGTTTGGCCAGTGCATCTCTAAACGGTGATATTCCGACAATGTGAAATATGTCTCAGTTTGTTCTTTTTCTGCCACAACAAACTTTAAAAACAGCAAGTGAGAGCTCGTATGTCTGATTGTGTGTATTTGTGTATAAAAAGGGCCGGCTGTGGTGTTAGCTCGATGTGGATGGAATGTGACACAGCTAACCATTTTGTGGTGGAGCACAAAAAATATAACCAATGTCACCTAAGAAAGACATTTTCTATTCAATCGCCCAATATAAAAATCCCACTGACATGCACATAAATAAATTCAGACAACACACTACAACGAGCAGGTAAAAGAGAGAGAGAGAAAAAAAAAAGAATATTTGAAGGCTGCAATGGGGTTTTTGCTCAGAACTGAGCTGCTGTTGATTGTGCGGTCACTTTGAAGGGCAATTTCATCTGGCTGACGGAAATGTGTGTGAGGGAAGTGTGTATTTTTTCAGCATCAGGGGGTCAGTCACCTGGAGTGTTAGGGAATTTTCTATCCAAATATTCCTGTGTAATTGAAGAACTCTGGGTGATTGTGTGCATGTCAGTGCGCTCACCCATGTGGGCATTCATCTCGTCGAATTATTTTGCAAGTTATAGTCTTTAAATGGACTGTGTGTGTGCGTGCATGTATGCGTGCGAGTGTCGGGTTGGCACTGGGCCAAAGTGAATAGAAGCCTTGTTAGTGTTTTAAATGCCTTCTTGGATCTGACAGGACATGTGGAGGCATATAGGCATGCCAGTGAGCTGTGTATGTATGGCAGTGTGTTTGCATTTACTGTGCAGAGTTTGAAGGAGCCGCTCTGTCAAAGTCCCATAACTCTGATAGCATACGTGTGTCAAGAATACTTTCTTAAAAGGACTGTAATTAGACGTACCAAAAAGTGCACTTTTTATATTAAAATGTTGATATTCCGAAAACCTAAATTACACTTACAGCCAATATTTGATATTGACAAAAGGATACAAGTTGCTTTTAGGTTTTGTGGGGATATTGGAGCAAAATCTCTAATGGAAAACATTTCCCTTGTTGGTTTTCTTTCTTTTTTACAGTTTGCCCATTGTTTTTTGAATGTTTTTCCTCAAACTTGAGAAACGAAACAAAGAAGCCTATCAAAACAAATCAAATGTCAAAAACAAGGCAGGGGTAGGGGGTTATTTTTTTAATTGCACATATTTGAAACTATACCAAAGTAATCTTAGAATGTTTGTGTCCTTTACAAGTACCATGGGTTCCATGCTCATTTTACCATTCATTTCATCATACCATGTCTAAGTACATAGAAATGTTTTGCATGTTATTGGAACAAGGCAGTTTCATTTGAAAATGGATTATGTTTTGGGTTTTGACAGACTGTACTGGGGGATGTTAACAGATAATTTGTAATCCAAAAGCCTTTGCTGATTGGACTGTTCATTATCTGGCTGAAATGGAGAGGATACAACATTTTCGGTGGGTAAAGAACCATGTGTTTAAACTTTAAATAATATTTATTTTCTGTGAGTGAGCAACACCAAGTGACATATTTAACTTACAGTTTCCAACCAACAGGAAACTTCTGAAACTTTTGTGATAAACTCTACACCTTTCATTTCAACAACACTGGAAGACATGATGCTATCAGAAAACAACCCTGTTGCATCACCTTCCTGGACATTTAGCATTACAGCATGATGGTCACATCTGATAGGCTACTGGGGAGTTTTTGGGTATGTCAAAAAAAAATTCTGCCACAAGTTTTACAGCTCTCATATGCCAAATCGGATGTGTACCACTGGTAATGACAAAATGGAAATATGAGTGACCAGTAATAAAACAATATTGATAACCTAATCCCATAATAGGCTATGCAAGTTTTAGACTCACCTGGGCCAGATAATCCTTTAATGTGAGGAAAAAAAAAAGAAAAAAGAAAAAGTTGGTGACACACCAGCCAGGTGTTTGCTGATTTCTGCTGCCACTAGTCTAATGGAGCTGTGGATAAATAAGCAACCCATTGCTCAAATAATCATACTGAATGGCTGCCCAGACAGATCCAAGAATTTCTCAAACATGCACAAATGAGTCAAGGCAACTTTCCATGTATGTTATAAACTTCTAACAACAGAGTCTGTGTCGATTTTAGCAACACAGAATGCACATTCTCCTGTGCCCGATTGGTTTTAGGAAAGCACATCTGTATTTATATGTAAATAAGTCAGTGGGTTTTAGGACTGCTATTCGAAGGTTGAATTTGTGATCTTGCTCCACCTCTTCAGAGAGAAAAAGGCTAAGCATTAAATATTAGATATGGCAATGATACACGAAAAAAAAGAAAAAAAAAGTTAAGCTATAAAGATGAAGAGAAAAAGTAGGAAGTATAGAAAGTAATAAGCAGGGAAAATTTGAAGGCATAACAGGGCAGTATCCTGGACAGTAGGTGTATAACTTTAAAAAATCCCGGAAACTTGTGGAAATCCACTGAAAAAAAAAAGGACAGGAATAGCCTTGAAAATGTGAGAAAAGTGATTTAGAGAAATGGGCAGTGAAAGCACAGTGTGAATAAAGCAGTAGGACAGATATGAAAAAGAAAAGGGAGCATGGGAAAGAAGCAAAAAGAGGCTGATAGAAAAAAAAAAAAAAAAAACGCAGTGTGTTTGGGAGAGCTTTGGTGATGAAATCTTGAATGACCCCCCACCGTGAATCCTTCTTTGAGGAAAGCGTCCCTGCTCACATACACACATAAAAACAGATTTGAAGACAAACAAACACAAAGAAACAAAATGCTTGTTGGTCATACCGACACACACACACACACACACACACGCACTGAAACCTTAACACTAAATCCCATCTCAGCTGCCATCCAAAGCTCCCACACTGTTCTCATGGCTTTCTCCTCGTTCCCTTTCACATTTTTCTCCTCTCCATTGCTTGTTACGCTAAACTTAAGGTGACAGTCCGTAGCCAGAGAGGGATAGACTGACAGAGGGAGAGGCGAGAAAAGAGACAGAAAATCCAGAGGGCAGGCAACCTCTTGACAAGAGAAGGGATAAGGAACAAAAAGGTTTTAAATGGACAAATACCACAGCAGCCAACATGCCAGATTATTCTAATTTTCAGTCGTACCTTTGTCTGGAGTATTTCACTGAACTTCCTAGTATGGCCACGATATTACTGGTAAAATAAAAGCACTCGTATCACAATTTACTTCTCACAGAACACACATGGATTTAGGGGTTCAATGTAGCTTTTTAAAGATGCCACCGTTCAAAACCTGGAAAACAGTTTGTCATTCGGTACTACAGATTTCAAAGAATGGATCACAAAATCCAATCCCCTGTTATCGTGAGGTGTACAGGTTGGTCAAAGGAGGAAAAATCTCCAAAAAACTACTTCTCTCTGGCCAAGAGAAGAGAAGTAACTTTTGCCAAGTTAAAAACAACGGAATATAACATAACATAAATGTGGCTCAGTTACATAAAGAACATCATCCATTCCTAAAATGTTGCTGTTTTGCAAGAAATGTTGTCAAGAAGACACACATATTAACATGCTGGTTAAGTCAAACTAACAGTTATGGCAATTCCCACCAAGTCAAACAATTGTTAGTCTCTCCTCTGCTTGGTTTACAAAAGAACCACTAATTGTAGCTGGAATCATGGAGACACTTTGTGGAATTAAAAACCAACTACAAATAAATGCAGTTTTAGAGTTTGCTGATAATATGTAAATATTATAAGAGGGCTACAAGAATCATAACTTGCATGGGATTTTTAAAGAAAAAAAAATCCCATGCAACATGTTTTTTTTTTGTTTTTTTTTACATGTAAAAAAATATGTTTTTACATGTCAAAAAACAACTAAATAAATAAAAACAAATAAATAAATATATCATGAATGTCTATTTTAACTACTGGTAGCCAATACATAACGATGTTATAAAATAACCTAAAGCCATGTGGGCATAAAAACATTTTATAACAAGCTGAATGTGAGGTTCATTAGAGAAAAATGTCTCTGTGATGCAGCAAATGAAATACTGATAAATAAGCTTCCCATCAGACAGCTGCATCTAAATTTGTAGCATGTGTTGTTAGAATATGTGATAAAAATGTGTGAAGTGCAATCACAGTTTCTTTTGATGCGATTGACAAGTTTTGGAGAATTCAAAAGGAGACTTGACATTAATCAACACTATTGGATGAGCCTGTCCAATCCTGTGAGGTGGTGTGCAGCTCAACATGCACACGTGTAGAAGACACATTTAGTTTCTAATTAAAATTGTGGCTAACAGTAATATTTTTTTCTCAAAACGCAATAAATGACATTCTTTAATCTCGCTCCATTCTTCAACCCATCCTAAACAAAGGTGTGAATGCAACCATGCTGCATTGAGGATGGTTTTCTTCAGATCACCTTCAATGGTGACCTGGGCCAATTTTATCTGCTTTAGCTAGGCAGTTTCCATTTTGGGAAACATCAAAGGACCACCCACTGACATTACTTCCCTAACAGTGCCCCACACTTCAGCACAAAACATCCACTGTGTCTTAGAGGCACCAACTCATGCATTGCATTTGATGTGATGCTCTCCAGATGTGCTCTCCCATTATAGTGAAGGCTATCCACCCTTTAGAGGAAGCTCATTTTAGCTGCTTGTAACTATGAACAATGGAAGAGATCTCCAAATCTTTACCCTGGCGGAAACAATGGTGATCTCGGGAGATTGGTTCCCGGTCCATATGTGTTTTGTGGTGTAGAATGGTGGCCGTGTCCTGAAAGGTACTCTGCAGGTGCTGCTTTCGAGGTATAGAATACAAGAAATACAGCTGAAGGGCTCTCTGGGCTCTTTTATGCCAAAACAATAGCCATGTCCATAATTTCAACACTAAGAATATTCACAGCGCTAGCCGGAATCTGTAGAGACCAGTATGCACCTTATTGATCTGAAAGGCCCATTGACAAAACCTCAAGATGTAGTTTGAGAGAGGAGGGTCCTTTGCTTTGCAGCTGAGGGGGATGTTGCTGGATATCGGATCAGTCCCATTTTCTCTGGGACCAGTAAATAGGTAGACTGCAACCCTCTAGTTGTATATCAGTTGCTGAGGTATTTTCTTGCGGGAGCTTCAAGTTTGGAGTGTTTAGCTAGTGGAGTGACAGGAATGCTTCTTAGGACTATCTGGTCCTTGTAAAATCAAAGCATGAGGTAAGTGTTTTGGCACCGTATGTCTACATTCTCAACAAAAAGTGACAGCATGTTCATAATGAAGTTTGGCCTTCGCCAGGGCCGGCCCTCTTCACCGACACCATTTGTAGTGTTTATGAACAAGATTTTAAGCGATAGGCATGGAGAGTGTTTGTTTTGGAATTATTTTCAAGATGAAGTTGTCATGTGGTGGAGTTGGCCCTCAGTGTGCACTGCAGGTGTTCACATACAAGTGTGAAGTAGATGGGATGAGATTCAGCTCCTCCAAGACTGAAACCATTGTTTGAAAAAACAACAAAAAAGTAGACTGCTCCTTTCACTTTCTATCTCAAGCACAGGAGTTCAACTATCTATCTAAAAAAAAAGAACATCATTTTTAATTGGTAAAGATGATTTGATCCCTGCCCTGTGATTGATGATGTGTACCCAACCTCCCATCACTTGAATGCTGGAGATCGGCAACAACCCTCGGCAAACCAACAAGGATTAAGTGGGTTTGGATGATGGATGGGTGGCCTTGATTCTAGTAAAAAACTGTAACGTATGTTTTTTTTTTTGTTTTTCTAATTGCAGATGTGTATGAGATAAAAATCAAGTAGTTTGTAATACACCATATGAATATTTTAAACATCCGTCTCCTGAAAATGCTTGGCCTT
>NW_006800553.1:224078-230024 GCF_000485575.1 Poecilia formosa | reverse complement strand
TGAGCTAATGAATTCCTGAAGCATCTGGAATTGATGCCTGACGCAGAGGCATCAATTCCTGATGCTGCAACAGAGGTTACATCTGTTACAGCGTCAGTAACAGATGGTTCATACTTGGACCTATGCAACCTTACCTCCAACTCAGAAATGTCCCTTTTCTCAGAGTCGATCTTCTCTGTGTAGCGCTCGCAGCAGCTCCGTTCCACAAGGCTGCAGAGTAACAAACCGGGTCTGGGTCCTGGAGCCAGTGTGGTGTCCTCGGGGAACCTAGTAGCTATTTCCACAGGAAACATAACTGCTGCTGACATACTGTGCTCCATGTCGCCCTGGAGGTCCTCTTGAAAACCGGCGGGGATCTTTTTCTCTGGTTCGCTGATGAACGCTGGGTGGTTGTTGTTGCAGGAGTCCGGGGTGAGGCTGTCTGGCGTCAGGTCCTCGTGTTCTTCGTCCATGGCAGCAGCAGCAGCTGCGGCTGAGCTGGGCTTATGCTTGGTGTAATAAAGCGACACCTTATGCTTCTTCTGTGGTTGGAAAGTAGTGGTTGAGCCTTTCTTTGAGGACTGAGACCGCGGGGTCGGGCTGTTGGCCACAGCTGAAGAGCCCCGGCCCTTTCCTTTATCAGATGTGTGACAGGTGTCTATGTAGGTCTTACAGCTGCCTTTAGATTTACTGCACACATACATAAAAAGATGACAGTTATTTTTAGCATTTTAGTACAAACCCTAGAGAATAAAACCAATGTTTTTGACTGGACATACTTGACTCCGTTGGAGGTGATGTTATTGACAGAGCTGTTCTCCTGGGACAGGACAGAGTTGTGGTTGCTCCGGATGCTCGGGGTAGAGAACTCTCTGAGGATGTACTGAGCCTGATGGAAGGCCATCAAACACACGCCCACCAAGGAGAAGCTGCAAAAACAGAGACTCAGCAAATATTCACTCCTTCAATCCTCCTAGTAAAAAATATTTTTGCAAGCCATCCTGATCAAAATCCTACCACTCCCATACTGATCAGAGGAATTTATGATCAAGTATCTGCTGACAGTCTGATAAAGTCAATACTAGTATCTTTAAGACACATTGCCTACATTAAAATTACTAAACTTGAACACCTTCATGATTTGTGTCTAAAGATCTCTGACTGAACTTGACACTACAGCTGCAGTCTGTTTTTCATACACTATGCTAATGCTTCAAACGTAGCTTTGCTCTGGATGCTGTAAAATTTGATGTGTAGTGTTTCAGCTGCTCTCTATTTACTTCCATTTATTCTACCAGCTGCATTTATGCCTGACCCAGATATTTCCCCAACACAAACCATTTACTAGTCTGTTCCTAACCCTATGCTTAACCAAAACATACTTCACACATTACCTCTAAATCTGACCCTTAACCCTGAACAAGTGGGTCCACCAGGTTCAGACTGGGTTTAGGTAGACACAGATTGGAAGCTGTAGCAGGTGTAGTAGTCTCTCTTTTTGACTGCAGCAAACTTTTCCAGGAACCAGAATAGTTAACTAGGCCCATTACTTACCAACCTACATTTTCTACCTCATTTCTGCAATTAGAAACAAAATCTGAGAAGAAATTTAGTCCAGAAAAAAGACTCTTTCTGGGAGGTAGTTCATTTAACAGGAACCATCTGTTGACCTTTTGTGGATGGAAAACGATTGAATTATTAGCATTTATGATTCAGTTGTTTCTAATTAAAAATATGAACTTAACCCTCTTATGACCAACCTGTCAGTGCCGACAGGATTCAGCTTGTGCACTTCCCATTACCGTAACTTCTGAAGAGTTCAACATATCAAAAAAATTCCAAAAGTGCAGGAAAGCTGAGACATAGCGCTTTCAGGGTATATATGATACATTACGGTAGCCACCCGGGAAAGCTGTGATACGAGCTTGACCAATCACAAGAAAGATTCTCCGTTGTGTCATATTTGACACCCAACCTACTCTGTGTCGTAACTCCTGAACGGTTGGCTGCATTCAAAAAATTCCAAAAGTATTAGAAGGTGCATAAAATAAGCTTTTCAACGGTGTATCACATGTGCATGTTGGAACACACATTAGAGTAAACATTTCCGTTATGGAATTTCCCTGCGGAGCTTCGTACTGTATCAACGGTGCGAGAGAGAGAGAGAAGATGGCAGAGGACGAGTTGAAATCGTGCATAAAATTATGGAAATGTCTAAAAGAAAATCCACCAGACTGATAAAGGGTCCCAGAAGACTGATGTCTGAAGGCTGTGAACATGAGAGACATATAACCAGGTTATGTAAAATATTTGTACAAGCTAACGTTAGTCATATAAATGCTGCACAACTATTGGCTAACTGTTAGCTCCATCTTGATTCCTGCATAATTTGTGCGATAACTATTTATTATGCTGAAAATAAAATCGTGGTCTTCTAAAAATAATGTCCTATGTAATATTTTTACCTAACATGATTTTGGCAAAAAGAAAAAAAAAATCACCACCACTTTTTTTTCTGCCTAATTGGGAAAAAAGCAAGAACAACAAATCAGCCAAGTGAGGGATTGGTGACCTGTCCAGTGTGTCCCCTGCCTCTTGCTCTTGACCACGGGAGATGGGTTCCAGCACCCTCTCAACCTGAAGTGTGATAGATAAAGTATGGATGGATCCAGAGTGGGATTCTGTCTGCAGCTGGAGAGGAACTGCTTTAGAGCCTACCACAAAAAATGAAAATGCCTGAAATAATTTCATAAAAAACAGGCATAAAAACTTGTAAATTGGAGGCCAGGCTTCACAGTTTTCTCTACATTTATGTAATATAGTTGAAAGTTGAAATTGTTCATCTGAAATTGTTTGCCCCTGTCATCTGGAAGTTTTTGTTCAGTAATAAACCTCAAAATTTCAATTCTGATTTTATTTTATTTTTTTCAATTTAAACAGTTTGTTCACCATTTTTAATAGACAGAAATGTTAAATAACTATTAAATACTGAAAGCTGAGGTTGTTCTGGAAAAAGGAGCAAAAATTCAGACTCATTGCACATTTTTTGAGAATTTTACAGCCATAAAATCACAAAAATACCAGGTGGCCCAGTTACAATTATGGTCATAAGAGGGTTAACTACAACATCACAGAATATTAAAAGATTGAAAGTGAAGAAAAAGCAGTGTTGCTCTGCGTGGTTATTTAGATGAGCAAAATAATGTGCTCAACTTAGAATGGAGTTCTGCAAGCCGTGCAGAAACACAAAGTGACTTAATAAATATGCACACCTAACATGGAGTAACATATGCAGTAGAGCAACAAAAGTATCTGAAGCTCCAGTTTAGTCAGGGACTTGGATGCTGGTCATTTAAAAGTTGAGGGATGATGCTGGCGATGGTGATAGGAGTTTGTCCCTCAACTGTCAGGTGACTGACTGCATGAAGTGGGAAGCAGTTTGAGATCCTCTGGGCTTGATAAAGCTCTATACAAGTCATTTACCATTTAAAAATGTCTTAGTCAGGACCGATATCTGGGACCAACTACACACCTTCCCCACTGTTTGGATAATAGTGACTAACCATGTGAAGATGAGAGTGACAACCCAAAAGGTTTCCTCCCAGCTGGGGCCTGGTACCACCTGGGCACAGAGTGGCAGCATGTGGTGGGGCAGAGTCACGTTAAGGGTGAAAGGGAAAGTGCTACCACGTGATGTCACCAAGGTGAGGTCCCGAATCACCCAGGAGGATGTGAAGTCTGGTGTAAACCTACAAACAAATCAAAATAATTAATAGAAAAGATGTGAGAGGTGCAAGAGAATCAGCAACAGAAGGAAAATGTTTAAATGAGGAAATAAAATGAATTAATGAAGTTTAATAGTTCTTACGCAATTGTAATCTCAGAGGAAGTGTTGTGCTCCAGGCTGAAGGAGCGACACTGCAGCACCTCAAAGCCATACCCCTGACATGCATAACCATTGATGTTCATGGACATGACTGTCAGAGGAAGCTCTCCTGCATTCTCCACCTTAAAACTCTTCCTGATAGCAAACAGAGGCTTACTGGTGCGCAGACCTGGAACAGACATACTCTATTTATCTTTTGTAGCATTTGTAACTTAGTTAAAGCCAGAAACGGCAACATGTCATGTTATAAAACAGAGCAGAAACAATGCTCTCACCGTCACGACACTCCATCAGAGTAGACTGAGGAACGTTGAAGCGTAAAGACACGCCTGGACCAGGAAGTTTACCCCCGACTCTTAGGAGTTCTTTGGCTCCATGGCCTTGTAGGGTCACCATGTCAAATACTGTCAGGTTGTTTCTGAAAAACAGACATACAACCTCCTCTTACACAGCGGCACACTGAAAAAGACCTTGCATATCTAACAGACAGAGAAAAGGATTAAGAATGAACCAAAATCTGATGATTTTCAACTTGATCTGCCCCGAGTGGTGTGCAGCCAATGAGAAACGCTTCTCCTTTTGCTAATGCTGAACACCCGTACCCAAACTAACAAGACTATTCTTTGATGTGAAAGTTGTTAATGAAGAAAAAAGCTTAAGACTAGCTATATTTTGAACTGTTCACAGTCTATAAGGAAATTTTAGAGGTAAGATGAGAGTATGTAATCTTTTGGGCAGCGGTCCTCAACCATTCCTGACAGCCCTCCATCCAACACCAACTAAAACCTTTTGCTCCGACAGAAAACAACACTAATTTATCTCGGTGAAGAATGTCATTTTAGTAGTGATTGAAACAATTATAGCACTGTGGTGATATTAATTATTGAAATTACTCTAAATCCATAAATGCACTTTGGATAAGGAAATTACATGATTAAAACAAATATTTAATGCAATTTAATACATTAAAGATCTGCTGTCCCATCAACCTTCCAGACTTTTCAGGTCTTCTGGTTCTGCTCTGCAACACCAGAACCAAACGAGGAGAAGCCGTAATCAGCTTCTATGCACTACAAATCTGGAACAAACTCTCAGAAAACTGTACAACCGAAACACTGACTTCCTTTAAATCTTGACTAAAATACACCTGTTTAGAGTCATTTTTGAAACAATCAATTATGAATTTAACAATGGGACTTGACTTAATGTATAGTTTTCATTGTTGATTCTATGTTGCATGACTTTGTGTTTTTGTGTTTGTTATGATGTAAAGCACTTGGAAATGCCTTGCTGCTGAAATGTGCTATAGAAATAAAATTGATTGATTTGATTGACTGGTAAAGGGTTCTGATAATCACTTAGTGTGGTTTTAGTTTGTATGCACGATGATATAAATAATTAATGATAGTTTTCAACAGTGAAGACATTATTTTTGTTTTTCTTTCAGCATATTCTGTCTGGCAGTGTTGTGCCAATGTGAGGCCCAACAGATTTACTTTCACAAGTGAAGAACTATGGCATTCACTATGATGAGATATACATATAGAAAACTAATTCAGATTGATGAATTAATTCTCTTTATACCTTTCCCAGCATAGGTATAAAGAGATATGGAGTTAAGAGTAGAGAGGGGAGAAAGAAGAATACAAGAGCACACTGCTTTTACACATGCAGAAAGAGAAAAACAACCAAGAAACCATAGCAACAAACAATATATCCACGTATAATAACTACAAAAAGTTAATAATGTATTCAGTGGTAACTGCAGCCCAACATGGTGAATCTGAAAACACCTAAATCTCAACAGATTTAGATTTCATTACTATTACAGGGTTTCCTCTCCCCCAGAAACCGAGGCGGTCCACCATGTTTTTGTATTAAAAAATGTTAAGTAGCCAGGAAAAGTAAAAATATTACTGGGTGCTACGGGAAAACACAACTAGTCTTAAAAACAACAAATCAAAAAATATAATTAAAATGAATATCAATTATTTGCATTTCTGCTTAATCCAAATTAAGCCAGTGGCTACATCAGGCCCCTCAGGGCTTCAGGGGCCCCATAAATGATAATATTTTAACAG
>NW_006800553.1:218166-223308 GCF_000485575.1 Poecilia formosa | reverse complement strand
AACACAGAAGCTGTTAGAGGTGCTGATGATTTTAGCAACAAAAGGGGCCCCTAAGTCAAATTCTGCTGAAGGCCTCATACAACTTTGCACAGGCCCCTAATGATGAGTTAAGTATGCTGAACTGTGTGCAGAGATCCGCAACAAACAGGAGATTTAATTCAATGCTGCTAATGTGGCTTTAGTAGCTCTAAGATTTCGTGTCTGTTGAGTTTTTAATAAGCGTCACAGAAACTGTTTTGGTTGCTCAAGTTTGTGGGATGAGTTTTTCAGATCTCCGCATGGCCGCATGCATTAACTCTGGTTGACTAAGTGGACAAAGCATTTGATATGGTTTGGTGCATCGTGTAACTGGAAAAATAATATTAAAAAATAAATAAAATAATATAAAACCAGCATGAAGCGTGACTACTAGGAGAGAGCAAAAAGGTCCTCACCGGGCTGAACCTGCATGACGAGGTTAACACTGGTTCATTAACCACTAACGCTCCGGCCAACCGGGATCACATGCATGTACTTTACAGGGAAGACAGAGCCACATGCTGGGCAGTGAGTTGAGATGTAAATGCAGCATAATTGTTTGTTCACAAAGATAAATCATTCTCACCGCTCCCTCAACGCGCACCTCTGAAAGCACCACTACAAGTTATTCTTGCGGTTCATATAGAGCTGCGCAACCAGAGCTAACGAGGTGGGTTTTAAACTCTCATCTTGATGTAGAGTTCACCAAAGAGACATGATTCCACACAGGGGGTTGATGTAAATATCCATACCGGTCAGCCTGTGTCCAGTTTGAGTGAAAGGAGGCGTGCGCCAAGGTAAACAAGAGATCAAGGAGCGGCAGCACGCGAGACAACGTGCAGAGGCGCCAGCTGTGTGATTGGTCGCTCTCCCGGCTTTAAATCTTTTAGGAATAAATTTGCTCTGCCAGTGAAATGCTCAGAGCAACAGAGGCGCTTGCAACCCAGATTAAATTTATTTAAAAAATAGGAATAATAATAATAATAATAATAATAATAAAAAAATAAAAAAATTTTGGATTATTAATTTTTCTAATAAAAACAAGCAACACTTAGCCTGGTGGGGGTGGCTAGTAAAGCATGGCAGACCGCCAGGCTTATAATACACTGGGGGAAACCCTGTGTTATTATTATTATTATTATGTATCATCATCATTATTACAGTTTTTAGTTATACAGCTTTACAAAAACCTCTGATCAATAAATCAGAAAATAAAGGTGACTTGGAATTAGCTATTATACCTGATAACAAGAATGGTGGTGGTTGGTTTGTGTTGGGTGGGGCTAAACACCACAGCGACCTCTCTGGTCTCCCAGGGCTGCAGCAGCAGACGGAGAACACCCTCTCCTGTTACATCTGCTGTGAGCTCACCTGCCTGAAAAGAGAAACAGCAAAATGGAAAAAATGCTGTCAGAAACTCCAATAAGAGGGGGAAAAAAAGCAAGATAGCTGAGTGCAGATGGTGACTTGAAAGTTCAGCTAAGAAAAATCAAATTAATCCCAAAACTATTTACATCAGTAAAAATGATTCAAGAGTTGTTTAAAGGGTTACCTTTGGAGGAGATGCCAGCAGAGAAAACTCTTCTGTGCTAATGTTCACAGTTTGGGAGCTGATATTAAACCTATCAATAAAACAAAAAAAATCTATTAGGATGCTCTTCTCCAATATAACAGTTCAAAACAATGCAAGCACATCATTTGATTAATTTACTATAAATACCAACCAAACTGTTTACCATTTGGTTAGAAGATCCAGAGCTTCACTGGGAGAAGGGTAAAGGGAAATGGTTTGAATCTCCACAGAAACCACTGAGGGCGAAGGATTCTTCAGCATGAATGTTTTAACCTGGACCAGAGAGGACAATATGAACCACAAGTTTATGGATAGAAAGGTATTTTTCAGTAAATAACCATGACACTTTGCTTACTTTGCTCTCATTGACAGGCGTAGCCCCAAAGTACAGAGGAGCAGATCCCTCAGAAAGAAACCTGGGCCACCTGAAGAGACATTGAATTAATTATGATGTGAATGATAAAGCTGAGAAATGGACAGAGATGGGCTGGTGTTGCAGCTCACCTGCAGGGTAGTTTGTCTTTGTAATTCTGTGACCGAGAGCAGAGCTCTGCAGCCAGCTTGCTGTCTACAGCCCAGGAAGAGGAAAAAGAGTCTGGCTGAAGGGAGCGCTGCCACTCCTGACGACCTGGAAGACATCACCAAGAAAAACATAAACAAATTTTCATCAGGAAGCAACATCTTACTTCACACACATGCTGGAAGGGGCTAAATTTCACCTGCTTCAGATAAGCGAAGAGAACATTGTCGTGCACACTCACGCTCGGCCTCAAACACCACCTCCTCCTGTTGGCATACACACAATTAATAGTCAGCTCCCATTTACTTCACACATTTCCCAACCAAGAAAGCAGCAGCCAGGAACACATCAGGTTTACCTTTGATGAAGTTGAATGAAAGTAGAAGGGAATGTGCAGGCTGATGCCGAGCCTGGTGTCCAGACTCAGGGTCAGCATGTAATTCAGAGGCAGAGTCCTGTTTAGCAGTTGGAGGGACAGGATGCGCCAGCAACCTGTGGAGACGCTCACTGGACTACTGAAGTTCACCACCTGACAGACAGGGGGCAGCAGATGCTACTGTTAGAAAAGACGCATGGGTTTGCTTGATAAACGGCAAAACATCTGGAATCAATCTTGTAAAAACATTAAGCAAAGCATCATTTCATTAAAAGATGTGATTTGTTTCCTGTCACAAATGAGCTTTGTGGAACAAACTTCCAGAAAACTGTTCTGTTAATTTAAATCTAGACTAAAAACCCACTTGCTACAGTTGCTTTTCAACCATAATAAATAAAACATTGACCAACACATATGATGTGTATTGATGATTTCAGCAATGACACTTGCAAAATGTAATGTCTGTTATTGGTTTTCACAACTGTTGACTCTATGATGTGTTTGTTTTTTATGTTTTCACATTATAAAGCATTTTGAACTGCTGTGTTGCTGAGATGTGCTACACTACCTTCACCACGCCCTGCAGCATTTCCGACAGTGTGGCATTGACCACAGTGAAAGGCAGAGGGGAAGGGTTGGAGAACCACAGCTCCATCTGGTGGTGGTTGCTTTGTTTCACCTGAAACAAACTGAAGAAATCCCCTACTGTCCATCTGCAACAAAGCACAAATTATACAACAGTTCTTATTAATAAAACCAAAACCCCCAATAAACGTCAATAAAGAGACAAATGTGGGACCTATGTGTGATGTGTAATCCTGGGAAGCTGGAGGTCGTCTTGTTCCCCATTATTTTTAAACTGATATGACTTATACACTTCTGTCCATGACCTGGAAATATACCTGGGACCAGACAGGAGGAAAACAGCTGATCAGCTTTAATGTTTGACTGAGAAGTTGCTTCAAGGAAAGGAGACGACTCACCTCTGCATGTTAAGCTGGCCACCTGGGTGAAGTTCTTTGCCTCTGGTCTAAGAAGAACCTTGTTAAAGTTTAGGCTGGTCTCCACCTTTGACAACACCTGCATGTCCTGGAAACATGAAAACATCTCGTTACAGACATAATAGCACAATGATAAAACTAAACAATAAGAAATTCTCACCTTTATGTAGAGCTGTTTCCCTCCAGAATTCAACATATAAACTCCTATTTTTGCATCCCCTGTGTGAAAATATAACAATATTGTCCATCTTTACAGTATAATCCTAAAATGTTTGCAAACCAGATAATTAAATTTGTTTGTCATAACAGATAATTAAATACAATGTAAAGACAATGAAATTATTATTGTGGGTTACAAACAGTGAATGTCAGTTTTGAAACTCAAAATTAGAAAAGCGGCTGCACACTTCAGAAAACAAATGCTTCAAATCTCATATGACTTTCATTCCGGTGAATTATTTAAAACTGAGCTAAAGAAGGAAGAGGTGGGGGGTCTCTTCCTTCGGTCTCTTCTATTCATTATGAAACTGGGAAAAATAAATAAATTTGGAACATCCCTCAGAACTGAACTAAAAGCTTCTCTTCTGCAACTTTGTGTGACTCATGCTTAGATTAATAAATGTTTTTGAAAAGCTGACTATAGACATCAACAAACACCCACCAAATGCAGCTGGTCCAACAGTAGGAGTGACCATCAGGAACAAAATGTGCTCAATGACGTAGGGCTTGAGCTTGTCCAGTTCAGCGGGCCGGTCACCACAAGCAGACAGATTAATCTGGAGACTGAGACGCTCCTCTTTCTGGAGGCAGGACCCCTGGGACGAGAAAGGAAAGCCTTACCAGTCATGCACCAAATACAAGGAAATGGAATTATTTGGAGAGTGAGGAGAGATTTGAGAAGCTCTATGAAGTGTGTACTCATTCGAAGTCCACCTAAGGATTTGAGTGTGCAGGTTACCAGCTTGCAAAATTGTGAGAATTAGGACAGTACGTTTCTGCTCCCCAACTTAAACATTGTTATTTAGGCATATATACTTCTAAAAAGTACAATTACAAAAAGTAATTAATTTGAAGTGTACAGTATAGGTTTTTTTCTTTCCAAAATCATTGCAGGATATATTTGGCTGTACACTACCATCTTTCTGAGATGTTTGATGATTGTCAAAAAAAAAAATCATCAAAAATTATGTTGTACTAGAATTCAATTCAACAGTCTTAGGGTGTATTCAGACTGGATAGTCTGGTAGACTCAGTTCGATTGGGGACTAAAACTGCAACATTTTGTTACATTTTCAGAACTTAACTTCGCATTCAAACTGCACTGTGTCAAACGACTAAAAAACTAACTAAAAAAACCTGTCCCCCCTTCGCCTGTGGTGGTGCTGCACCAAGAACTACTGAAGGAATCGACACAAAACCTCTGAAGAAGGCCAGCGCAACTTCCTTCTTCACAAAAAGTAAACAAAAACAGAACAGTGTCAGATTTTAGTGGTTGTAGGATTTCTTCATTGATATACATTACTGGTTTGGACATAGCCTGTTAGCCGCTAATGCTACCGACCAGTGGTGGAGAAAGTACTCAAAAATGTATGAAAGTAAAAGTACAAATATATGACAAAAATGTATGAAAGTAAAAGTACAAATATATGACAAA
>NW_006800553.1:215181-216738 GCF_000485575.1 Poecilia formosa | reverse complement strand
CACTTAGACAGTTAATGTTCGCAGCCGCGCAGAGATCTGAGAAACTCGTCCCATAAACTCGACCAACCAGAATAGTTTCTGTGACGCTTATTAAAAACTCAACCGACACAAAATGAAAGAGCTACTAAAGCCACTTTAGCAGCATTGAATTAAATCTCCCGTTTATTGCGCATCTCTGCGTAGTGCAGCAGATTACCTCATCATGCAGGGCCGGTCCAAAGCTGTATGAGGATTTGAGCAGAATTTGATTTAGGGGCCCCCTTGTTGCTAAAAACATCAACACCTCTAACAGATGTGTTGGATTTAATCTGAGAGAAGGGGAGTAGTTTAATTGGCCAACCTAAAAAGCAGTCAGTTATAATTGCAGTTAACTAAATTGTATTTGTGAACAAACAGAGCTCAAACTTAAAGATTAAACTCATAACATCAGATTGTAGCTAGGGTAACAAAACAAGCTAACTATGAATATTGTTCTTTGAACTTTTACAAAGTAAACTTGCCAGCTCCTTAAAATCTTAAATTTAAATGTTAAACAATTTAAAATATTTTAATTTATGTATGCTGAAATTGAATCAAATTTAGCAGCTTTGATCATCTCAATAAACAAAAGTTACATTCATGCATCTGTGGTCTATGTTAAAATATTAGCATTTATGGGGCCCCTGAAGCCCTGATGGAGCTGCTGACTTAATTTGGATTAATCAAAAATGCAAATAATTGATTTTAATTGTATATAATTAATTGTATATTTTGATTTGTTATTTTTAAGGCTATTTGTGGGTTTAAATAGTGTTTCAATGGCAATGTTTTCCCGTAACGTATACAGGTCCTTCTAAAAAAAAATTAGCATATTGTGATAAAGTTCATTATTTTCCATAATGTAATGATAAAAATTAAACTGACATATTTTAGATTCATTGCACACCAAGTGAAATATTTCAGGTCTTTTATTGTTTTAATACTGATGATTTTGGCATAAAGCTCATGAAAATCCAAAATTCCTATCTCAAAAAATTAGCATCTCATGAAAAGGTTCTCTGACTGACAAATTAACCTCATCATCTGAATCAACAAAGTAACTCTAAACACCTGCAAAAGATTCCTGAGGCTTTTAAAAACTCCCAGCCTGGTTCATTACTCAAAACCGCAATCATGGGTAAGACTGCTGACCTGACTGCTGTCCAGAAGGCCATCACTGACGCCCTCAAGCAAGAGGGTAAGACACAGAAAGACATTTCTGAACGAATAGGCTGTTCCCAGAGTGCTGTATCAAGGCACCTCAGTGGGAAGTCAGTGGGAAGGAAAAAGTGTGGCAGAAAACGCTGCACAACGAGAAGAGGTGACCGGACCCTGAGGAAGATTGTGGAGAAGGGCCGATTCCAGACCTTGGGGGACCTGCGGAAGCACTGGAATGAGTCTTGAGTAGAAACATCCAGAGCCACCGTGCACAGGCATGTGCAGGAAATGGGCTACAGGTGCCACATTCCCCAGGTCAAGCCACTTTTGAACCAGAAACAGCGGCAGAAGCTCCTGACCTGGGCTACAGAGAAGCAGCAC
>NW_006800553.1:194157-214736 GCF_000485575.1 Poecilia formosa | reverse complement strand
GCCGCATTGAAGCAGTCATTTCTGCAAAAGGATTCCCGACCAAGTATTGAGTGCATAACTGAACATAATTATTTGAAGGTTGATTTTTTTGGCATTAAAACACATTTCTTTTATTGGTCAGATGAAATATGCTAATTTTTTGAGATAGGAATTTTGGGTTTTCATGAGCTGTATGCCAAAAATCATCAGTATTAAAACAATACTGATTTTTTAAATACTGAAATATTTCACTTGGTGTGCAATGAATCTAAAATATGTGACAGTTTAATTTTTATCATTACTTTATGAAAAATAATGAACTTTATCACAATATGCAAATTTTTTGAGAAGGACCTGTAATTACCAAGTGATATTTTTAAATTTCCTGTCACCTTAACATCTTTTAATACAAAAACACGGTGGACCGCCGGTGGACCGCCTCGGAACCCCGACCACCGGGCTTAGCAAGTTGTCTTGGGGGGAAGGCTTGATCATGGTACAACTGTGTTAGATTAGCAATAAAATTTCAAAACCAATACATTACAGGGTTTCCCGAAGTGTATTATAAAGCAGGCTAGGCATTGCTTGTTTTTGTTTTTATAAACAATAAAAATAATTTTTAAAATTACTTCTTTTTTTAACATAATCCCACTGCAAGTGTCTCTGCTGTGCTGATCATCTCACTGGCTGAGCAGAATGGTTCCTGATAGATGCATTGAACAGGACAAGAAGCCTGGACGATCTTGCTCCTTTTTTAAACTCTGTAGTTGTGGGTTTAAGTATTGTCAGCAATGTATTCCAGGAACATATAAATTACCTAGTAATATTTTTTACTTTTAATGTTTTTGTATTAACATTTTTTAACACAAAAACACAATGAACCTCCTGGTGGACCGCCTCAGCGCCCCAACCACCAGGCTTAACAAGTTTTCTGGGGGAAACCCTATGCTGGCTTTTACAAATACTTAAGTATTAAAAGTAAAAGTACTTGCTGAGTGCATTACCTAATCTGTAATACGATATCATTAAGTGTATCTATCGTATTTAATTTTAATACATCAGAAATTTGCCATTTTAATGAACAGTGCCACAGATACAGCATGTTTTTATTGTGTTTACTCTCTGTAACATAGTTTAGACTTAGATATGTGATTCTCTGCTCATAATTTCAGGGATGGAAACATCTAGTCTCCTGTCCAAACATAGCATGAACTTCTCTATTTTTGCCACTAGTGGCATTTATTTTGAAAGAAATCCAACAGAAAGGGGATGGAAAGGAGGTGGGTGGGGGAGGACATGCAACCAAGGAGCCATGTAGCACTGTTTTAGTCAAGGCCACCTAGCCCGAGACCAAGTCAAGACCTAGACCAGCACCCCGCGCTACGTGACGCCAAAAAATTATGTTTACCTATCAAAATTGCTTCTCAAATTGATCTGAAAGATTCACATTCCCATAAAACCACCTCGATATTAAATACTTAGAGCTGAAATAAATTTCACCAGTATCAATAAAAACTCTTCATTCTGTTTTGTTTTCATCTCTTTGCTACAATCCACAGAGGTCTCCTGCCATCCCTAAAAAAATAACGCCCTGGGTGGTTGCCCATATTGCCCATGTCAGAAACCACAACTGTCTGCACCATTAAACATAGCAATTAACGGTAAAGCACGTGCAACTATTAACACTGTCCAAGGTGCAATAAGCAAGAAGTAACCAAGCAGAAGGAGCACTGTGACTGTTCTCACCTTCCCTCCATGTTCTCACCCTGCTGCAATGTCTGCCACCATGACAGGTGATGAAAACAAAGAGCAATGAGCATGCTCTGTGTTCTTGTTTTATTTATTCGCCAATTATGTATATATATTTTTTATTAAATAAAATAGCTACTGCAGTGTACGCAGAGCATCACAAGAACAAAGAACGGCTCTCAGTGAGGCTTCAGTCCCATCAACCTTAGTAAAGATCCGTCCAGAAGAATCTGATCGTTTCTGAATGTCATATCACTATATTGCAGACTTTGGTCACAGCGTTGTCCCAAGTATGCGACACCTCAGTCAACACCTCCACACAATAATTCAGCGCATGAGTGACAACTTTTTTTCATCGTAGATGCAACATATGTGTCTCAGTCTGTACAGCTAGCTTTGCTAGCATCACGTCCACAGAGCTTACCTTTCTTTAAGCTTTCCTTCTAAGTGACGCTAAAAGTTGGATGAAGTCCCCACTGTCTGTGAAAGCGAAGCGCTGCTGATTTTACATGTCGCCATATCTTATGATTTATGTAGCGCTATTATATTACTGACGATTACACAGACATCTTCTCCTGCCCAGAGAAAACCACTGCACATTTCTTGGAGCTCTGCGTGCGAGCAAAGGGGGAGGCGATGGGTGGCAATAGACACACATAAGGCACGTTATTGACCCTATTCCTGGGGGCTTACTGGGGAAACGCTTATGGGTGTTACTTCCGGCGGCTAGCGGAAGTAGCATTATTTCATTGTAATTTGTAGGGTTTTTTGCTAAAATATATTCATGACAGAAGTTACATCTCTCTTCGGTTATAATACAATATTTAGTAAAATTTGTTTACGGACACCCCGTCTGCTATCAGAGAGCTGCTCAGTACAGATTATCATCATTGTGAGTTTAATCACAGGTAGCAACAGGAACAAGATCGTTAAGTTTTGTAACGGAATGATTGTGAATTAGCAGCGCTGCTAACAGCTCGTTTCTCTGAAGAACTGACAGTAAAAAAGAAAAAACAGAGAAGGTCTGAGATCTGTCATAGAGCTGAGTTTTGCCGACAGTATGAAACACCAGAACGACAACAATATTAGCTTGGTGTGATGTGAATTTTATTTTTCGTTTAATATTTAAAAGTAATAAAGTTCATGATCTGAGTATTTATCTTTATGATTGGGCCTGGAAATTTTATTTATAAGACAAAATAAAATATCTGGATTTATTTAATCCATCAGAACCAGAACTTTGAGGTTCTCCGTTGCTGAGTGTCGCTGCAAATTAGCAGAGAAATAACCGCAACTGCTCCGCTCCATATCTTGCGCAACAGCTGAATCTCCCAACTGGACTAGAACCGAACTGAATCACACGTTAACCTATTATTGAGAGCAACTTGCCACAGGAAAGTGTCGTAAGATGCCCTTGTGGAGCTCGGGTAACTGTTGTGCTGTTCGTGGCTGTACTCTAATAAACAGACCACATTAAGTTTGTGGCTGTAGCAAGTTCAAGATAACCTACATCTGCATCCGAAGCAACCGAGTGAGTGAAGTAGCTATGCTCGTGCGGGTAGCTACATATTCTAGTGCGACTTGAAGAAATGCGGCCATTTCTTCAAGTTGTCATCCCTCCCGGCAACAGAGCTTTGGAACTTACGTCACTGTGTGTGACGTTTACGTCTCGCGGAGTTGCTCGTCACCATCTTTGTTGGCCACAGACCAAAATAAACTAGTCAGAACACCGGTGTTTTCATTGTGTTACCGACCGCAGTGAAGTTGTTTTCAAGTTGGATACTGGATATCCCGTGCTCCACGGAGTAAGGGGCGTTCAGCTCGAGGTTGAAACACGTCTACTGCCTGCTGCTTTTGGGTCCACCACCACACCACATCATGACAAACCAGATGGGCTCCTGAAAGAGCCCATCTTTAAACATTTAATGTGTAATGAAACAATAAAGGTGACAAGTACATTTTATGAAATAGATCACACTTTAAGTAAATATTTGTTGTATTTAACATATTTCAGGTAAGTGAACATGTAATGTAATAGATCCTGTCCTAGAATTTTATGTAATTAAACATTACAGGTAACAAATGTGATGATCATCTGAGGTAATACATTTTATGAACATTTTAAAAAATATATTTTTTAAATATAATTTTGGTTAAAAAATTAAAAAGGGGTCAAAATGGAATAAAAATACAGTGCAGACCAAAAGTTTGGACATACCTTTTCATTCAAAGAGTTTTCTTCATTGTCATGACTGTGAAAATTGTAAATTCGCACTGAAGGCATCAAAACTATGAATTAACACATGTGGAATTATATACTTAACAAAAATGTGTGAAACAACTGAAAATATGTCTTATTTTCTAGGTTCTTCAAAGTAGCCACCTTTTGCTTTGATTACTGCTTCGCACACTCTTGGCATTCTCTTGATGAGCTTCAAGAGGTAGTCACCTGAAATGGTCTTCCAACAGTCTTGAAGGAGTTCCCAGAGATGCTTAGCACTTATTGGCCCTTTTGCCTTCACTCTGCGGTCCAGCTCACCCCAAACCATCTCGATTGGGTTCAGGTCCAGTGACTGTGGAGGCCAGGTCATCTGGCGCAGCACCCCGTCACTCTCCTTCTTTGTCAAATAGCCCTTACACAGCCTGGAGGTGTGTTTGGGGTCACTGTCCTGTTGAAAAATAAATGATGGTCCAACTAAACGCAAACCGGATGGAATAGCATGGCGCTGCAAGATGGTGTGGTAGCCATGCTGGTTCAGTATGCCTCCAATTTTGAATAAATCTCCAACAGTGTCACCAGCAAAGCACCCCCACACCATCACACCTCCTCCTCCATGCTTCACGGTGGGAACCTGGCATGTAGAGTCCATTCGTTCATGTTTTCTGCATCGCACAAAGACACGGTGGTTGGAACCAAAGATCACAAATTTGGACTCATCAGACCAAAGCACAGATTTCCATTGGTCTAATGTCCATTCCTTGTGTTCTTTAGCCCAAACAAGTCTCTTCTGCTTGTTGCCTTTCCTTAGCAGTGGTTTCCTACCAGCTATTCTACCATGAAGGCCTGATTCACAGTCTCCTCTTAACAGTTGTTGCAGAGATGTGTCTCTGTGTGGCATTGACCTGGTCTCTAATCTGAGCTGCTGTTAACCTGCGATTTCTGAGGCTGGTGACTCGGATGAACTTATCCTCCGCAGCAGAGGTGACTCCTGGTATTCCTTTCCTGGTGCGGTCCTCATGTGAGCCAGTTTCTTTGTAGCGCTTGATGGTTTTTGCGACTGCACTTGGGAACACTTTCAAAGTTTTCCCAATTTTTCTGACTGACTGACCTTCATTTCTTAAAGTAATGATGGCCACTCATTTTTCTTTACTTAGCTGCTTTTGTCTTGCCATCATACAAATTCTGACAAGGCACACCTGTGAAGTGAAAACCATTTCAGGTGACTACCTCTTGAAGCTCATCAAGAGAAAGCAGTAATCACAGCAAAAGGTTGCTACTTTGAAGAAACTAGAATATAAGGCGTATTTTCAGTTGTTTTACACTTTTTTGTTTGGTACATATCCACATGTGTTAATTAATACTTTTGATGCCTTCAGTGTGAATCTACAATTTTCACAGTCATGAACATGAAGAAAACTCTTTGAATGAAAAGGTGTGTCCAAACTTTTGGTCTTTACCGTATGCCCAATCTATATAGTTTCGTAGAATAATTTCATACAGATTTTGAGTTCATAGGTCACATGACCTAGAAGCTATTGAAAAAAAAAAATTCTGACTACAGAAATAGCTAAAAAATATAAAAAGTGTTAAAATGTAATAAAGATGAGTGTGCCTCATCTATGCAGTCTAGTAGAACAATTCACACAGATTTTGAGTTAATGGGGCACACGATTTGGAAGTTACTGAAGAAAACATTTAATAAAATTATTTAAAATATTGAATATGACTTAAAATTTTAATAGAGGATAGTGTGTCTCGTGTAGTAGAATGAATTACCACTTTTTTGTATCAGTCACAAGACAAGGCATTTATTTACAGGAGTGTTTGGCTTGGAAATTGACGGTCCATACGTGAAGCTCCGAGCAATTGAGGAGGGAGCGGTAGAGAACATCTGGCTGAAATTAGCGTTCACAAATAGGATCAACCTTGAGCTAAACGTCCCTCTCTCTGCGGAGCGCAAATACCAAATGTATTTCATAAAATGTACTTGTAACCTTTATTGTTTAATTACACATTAAATGTTTAAAGATGGGCTCTTTCATCTGGTTTGTCATGATGTGGTGTGGCGGTGGACCCAAAAGCAGCAGGCAGTAGACGTGTGTCAACCTTGAGCTGAACGCCCCTTACTCCGCGGAGCACGGGATATCCAGTATCCAACTTGAAAATAACTTCACTGCGGTCAGTAACACAAAGAAAACACCGGTGTTCTGACTAGTTTGTTTTGTTCTGTGGCCAACAAAGATGGCGCCGAGCGACTACGCGAGACGTAAACGTCACACGCAGTGACGTAGGTTCCAAAGCTCTGTTGCTTGGATTTTATGGCGCCACTTCAAGTCCCTGAACTTTACATTTTAACGGAAAAACAGGGCAATGCGACTTGGATGTAACAAGTAACGCATCAGTTTTGTAGGAATGTAGTGAAAGTATAGATACTTACTGTAAAATGTAGTGGAGTAAAAGTAGAAAGTATCCATTATTAAATCTACTTAAGTAAAGTACGGATACATGAAAATTGTACTTAAGTACAGTTACTTCCCACCAGTGCTAGCGACGTTCCTGCAGGCAACGTTACAACGCGGTGAGTCTGTCCATTAAACCAGGCTGTTCCAATGCGGGGTGAGCAGGAATCACAAAAATGATCGCAACGCCTTTATTTCTTACCCGATTTCTATAAACATGGCTTAAATTAAAGCTGAGGAAATTGCTGATGTTTGTAAGTATTCTCCCAGTTTGGTTTCTATCAAGATGCAAGAGAGGACTAAGCAAATTCCTCAATCCTATTTGATGATTATGTTCAAACAAATGAGGCAATAAGTCCCGTTTTTGTCATTTGTTAAAGGTTTAAAAATTACAGCAGCTGCACAGTGCCACAGCAATGGGATTTAAGCTGATAAATGGGTGAAACAACTTTAAACCATTTATATTCTGCTTCTCCTCGCTTTCTGTGTCGGCACGCAGACTCGTTGATATGACAACCAACACAACATTGAAGCACTTTGAATTGCCTTGTTACTGAAAATGTGCTATATAAATAAAATTATCTTACCTTACCTTACTTTAACATCTTCGTTAACCCACAGAGCAGAGAGTAATATATGACCAGAATGTCCTGCACTGTGGCTAATTTCCTGCTTTTGGAACGGTCTCTAGGTAGGTTGCATTCAGACAGGTTTTCTACCGTTCCAAGAACTAGGTTTTCAGGTGGATCAGAGTTTGGTTTTTCAGTCCGTTTTGGAATTCAAATTTGCATTCAGACCTCCCCAAAAACTTGGAATTCCTAGACAAACGGATTAGAGTCTGATTCAGGACTCTAATTCTGGGTTGGTCTGAATATACCCTTAAAGACAACTCCTCCCGCTATGATTCAGCTAATTAAAGGTATGATTACATGTCAGCCGTTAATCTAAAAGGACTATATCTGACAAAGGTCTGCCGATCGATCATAATCGGCCGATTTTCGTGAAAAAGTGTATGATCGGTGATCGCCAATCACTGTTTCTTGTCGCCGATCACCAAAACCGATCATATTTATCTCACTTCGCAGCCTGCCTGTGCAGCTCATCTCCTCTTTCCTTCACACTGCGCAGGCGCACAGCAACAAATCCTGTTCGTGTGGAACTATAACACTCAGAGTGAATGGGGACGTTTGCGTGTTGCGGCAGATTACCTCGGGGTGAAGCACGTCAAAATGCACCAACACAACAAATCTAATATGGCATTTAAAAAATAAGCTCTTGACAGAGTTTGGCTACATCGAGGCTCACTCACTGCAGGGAAAAAAAGACATCCGAAGTGGCCAGACAGCAGGTAAACCAGCGCACAACTTCCAACTAATTTAAGTTTCGAGCTGGTGGTGTAAGCTTGGTTCTGCTCTCACTCTTGGATCGCTGCTACGCGCTACTGGTAGTAATGTTTCACAGACATTAGCCACCCAGCAGTGAACTCTCACACCGAACGTCTGCTTAAGGCTGCAGCATGTGACTTAAAAAAAGATTTCAGATATATAAAACTTTTACTGTCCTAGCATAAGACAGATAATCTCTGAAAAATAAAAAAATCGATTTCCTCTGCCTCTTCCTTGTGTTCTGCAGAATTACTCAGCTCAGTCAGAAACAACCAGTCAGAACCAGCATTAATTAGCTGGCCAGGCTCTCAGAAAGTTTTGATTTAGTAACTTAGGATTGTTTATTTTGATGGAACCTGTATTTGACTTTGAACGAATGTTTCCTTTTTTACCGACATAGGCAGTGTTGTGAGATTTATTTGCCTCATATATAATTATGGTACTGAGAACATTATTGTTAAATATTACCGTATTTTCTGGACTATAGAGCGCACCTCACTATAAGCCCCACCCACAATGTTTTAAAAAGAAAAACTGGAAAAGTACATATATAAGCCGCACCAGGATATAAGCTGCTGGTATCTCTGCCGCTCTCGGTTTTCCACAAGATAAATCTGCTATTAAGGACGCAGCCCTGCGTTTCCAACGTCGAACCATGGATTCGTCCACACCAAGCTTACGTGCAGCGGCTAACGATCTGTACTGCCAGATCAATTGCATTCAACTTAAAAGCTACATCATATGAACTTTTTTGTGTGGTTTCCATGATGAGGAGGTATGAGTTTGAAAACATTTCTCTGTCGTGCCTGCTGCTAGCATGTGCTTGTTCTAAATGAAAATCAGCACTTTCTTCTGTGATTTCCAATTTTGACTTCCAATGATTCACTTCCTGCTAAAGAGCCCCCTGGTGGTTGAAGAAAAATCCACAGAAAAGACGCACCGGGCTATAAGCCGCAAGGTTCAAAGTGAGGGGAAAAAGTAACGGCTTATAGTCCGAAAAAATACGGTATTTTACTGATTGCAGGTTTTTCAGTTGTACTTTTGACTGAATAGCTGCTGTATTGTGCCTGCAAATATTTTTGCATGTTTTATGACTAAATTAGGTGAATTTATTGCCAGATCATTTTTCCAGATCACATATCTATATCTAAAGTGAAAAATTAACAGCCAATCCATACTATCAGCAGTTATCGGTGATTGGCTGAGATCGGCTTCATGGATGAGGCAGCAAAAAACCTGATTGAAGCATCCCTAATATCTGACGGTGACTTTATAGATAGAAAATGTAATATCGTTTACTAACACTGTCAACTTTCAACAATACTCCCTGCTACTCAAAAATAAAAAAACATTTGTTTAAAAATTATGACGATATCCCTAGAGAAAATAAGAACCAAATAGCTTTCTTTTCTACTCCCACAATTTTTTTTTTCAGAATTCTGTGTGAAGTTCATCCTTTTAATGACTTTCTGCAAAAGAAATTCATTGTAAATACCCGTTCCTGTGCATTTTTGTGACAGCAGAACACCTTTTTTCAATTGCAACTTTATTACCATTTCTTGAGAAGATTTTCAAAACTGGATTTTGTATACATATAAAAAAATCTATTTCACTTTAAAGTTTTGATATAATAGAATTGGGTCTAATGGGATGAAGAGTCAAATTATGACATTGATGATTTAATCCTCCAAGTTTTTATTCACAAATACTGCTTTCTAAATATCACCTCTATTTTTAAAGCAAAATAATACTAGTCAAGTAAACACTTCAAACCGACCACTGTTTTGCAGGACTTAATGGGCTGCCCTGTGATGCAACTCAAGGAATAAACAACACTTCATACCAGGTGGTGGTGGTAATACACTATTTGTTAATCCTCCAAAAAACACAGAAGAACAGAGAAGTTAGATGGTGGGGGAAGAAAATGTATAGGTCATGCTAGACTTTTTTCCATTGTCAGCCATTTAGATCAGCAGTCAAAAAAAAATCCTGTCAACCTATTTTACCTAGCAATTTTTTTTAAAAGGTTTTATTGGTTCTAGAGTCTTTTATTTGAGAGTGGTCAAACAGGAAAGAGGGTAATAAAAGAGGGGGAGGACATGTGGCAAAGGTCATCAGGCTGGGACTTGAACCTGTGACAGCCGCATCGAGGATTAAGGCCTGCATAGATGGGATGTGTTTCATCCCTGCACCACCGCAGCATCCTCTTTACCCATTAATTTTTAAAATGATAATGGCATTTGAGTGCTTTTAATTTTCATTCTGTTGAACTAATATTCAAAAAGCTGAATAAATAATCCACGATGTGTCATCATCAAGCAGAATATATTAAACTTTTTCTCTGCAGTAACAAAGTTTTGGAAACATGTAACATTTCACCAATTTAAGTGATCAGAAGTTGGTAAGACTCTAAACATTATTTGATCCAAACACTCCCCTCGGGGGGACAACTTGTTTGCACTTTTTCTTTTGGCTTTCTCTGTGTATGTATGCGCCACAGAAAGACGACCCACCATCAAGCAAATAATTTTAGGTTGGGCTATAGATCTAAATTCTAGAAAAAAATCTTAAGTAATTTGTTAAAGCAATGGTCTCCAACCTTTTCATCACCGCGGACCAGTCAAGGCTCGGCAATTTTACTGCGGCCCCGATTTTCCCTTTATGACAATCTCAGAATGTTCTGCGTTCAAAGATTGTCGCTTGGCATAATCACAACTGATCATCCTGCAGTGTGTGGTGTGTTACGTAGAACCAATCTAAAATCAGGCATATTCAACATGTTGGGTTGTCTTGGTCCTTTTATCGCAGCGTGTGGGGTTTTCCACACGCCGCAAATAAAGCGGCTGTTCTCACAGTCTTTTATCCAACGTTTTTAGCCCCGAGCAGCTAAGCGCTGCGAAGGCCTATTGAAATTGTACTGTATATGCTTCCGTAAAATAAATTGGCTTTTTGGAGGCTTTATCATATTCAAAAACTCACCAAACTTGGTGGACGCGTCGAGACTGTGAAAAATTTAAGTATTTTAAGGTCAACGCAAAAATTGCAAAAGAAACAGCTCAACGGTGCCACCTAGCAACTTTCAAAAGACCCTTTCCTATTAACTTACTTCATCGCAGAGACATTAAATTTGGTACACTTGTAAAGCTCCCCAAGGCACTCAGAATTTACAATTATTGTCATAGTGCAAGTATGACAGGAAGTCGGCCATTTTGGATTGAAGTTCTGATTTTGACCCCATTTTGGCCGTTTACAGCCTTCGCATTTGATCGAACTCCTCCTAGGGATTTCGATCGATGAGCTTCAAACTCGGTCAGGTCGTTCGTAAGGCATGCCCGATTAAAAGTTGTCAAAGGTTTGCGTTTTCGTGCCTGCTAAAAGGGGTTTCCTGAGGTCAAAGTTCACCTATTCACCATGAAACACCAAACTGTTATAACTCCTACACAAAAACTCACAGAGGCACCAAACTTTCAGTGATTGATCATCGGGTGCCCTACAATACCCAATGGTCAAATGATGACATCACTTAGGCCACGCCCCCTGAGAACAGGAAGTGTCATGTTTTACTCTGAACGGTCCCTTTCTGACCCCTTTGAGCTAATCAAGATGAAACTGTGTCCACAGACAGAAAACATGTTGGTGTAATCTGGATTACAACCCCGTTTGTTTTCGATGCAGTAGGTGGGCGTGGCGAAGTGACTTGTAACGGCGTTGCTATACGTTTGGCTCTAGATTCCACAATTCTAAGCAGAGCTGCACCAAACTTGACAAGAGTGATCCTGGTTGGATCCCTTACGTTCCTATATCGTCATAGTCTGATGTCATCTAAGCCCCGCCCCCTCAGAACAGGAAGTGCCTTTTTTTTTTCCTTGGAAAGCTCCATCTCTGGCTCTTTCGACCTAATCAAGATGATTCTGTGTTGGATGACAGATAACAAGTTGGTATGAGAGGCCCCATGGGCCAAAACTTACAAACTCTCTTTACACTCACAGTCAAAATCTCTTACACGTACTATCAAACTCTTACACGTACTATCAAACTCTCTCACATTCACTATCAAACTGTCTCACATTCACTATCAAACTCTCTTACACGTACTATCAAACTCTCTGACAGAGTTTGATTGCAACGGAAGTTAACTTAAAATTTCAGTTTCTGATTGGACCCCAGGCAGGAGTTGGCAGGTTTTCACAGATAGAAAAATAGCTGAGCAGCAGCGACTAACAGAGGCAACTAATATTTTAAATGGCATCGTTAGCGCTCCTACAGTAATGTCAGCATTATCAGAAGTGTTTAGAAGCCGACAGCCAGCATCGGAACCCCATCTATCAGTGGGATAAAGCTAGCCGTCTCTTCGGAAATGGCAGTAAAGCCAGCCTGCACTCGATTTTAATGTGCGTGACAGCACAAGTTATGGCGCTCTCTTTTCAAATTAAAAGCGCATCTCCAGTTTATGTTTGATTCACACATCAAGTTTCTCTCCGGCGGCTATAACAGGCTATAAAGCTTTGTGTTAATTAACCGTCTATGGCATGACTTTTTATTTTTTGGGGGGAAAAATATTTTCCTGCATTCTTTGGGAGCTTGTTGGTCCCTAATTACATATCAATCATAAAATTGGACCCCGACACCTCCCAGAACTGGATTTGGGTTTGTTGTCTCAGGGCAACATTGCGCTACAATGGGTCTAAAACGCCAAGTTTTCTACAGTGATTATGAGAAATGAAATAGAAATCAAACAAAAGCCATATTCATAAAAAACTTTTTTTTGACAAAAATAAATCACACATGTTTCCAACTCACCAAATATAAATAAACAACTAACTTTCATTAATGAATGGTACATTTAAGCAAATTACTAAAACGAGCATTTGTGTGTTTGTACATGTGTATGTTTGGCAGAGTTGGAATCACTAAGGATGTTGAAATCAGTCTTTTTCCCTATTATATGTTGAACATCAGGAAGGAATTGCTTGCTGATGTGAAAAAAAGTGTGTATCACATTTTTGGCTCTTGATTATTGGCGTACCTGGGAATCACCGTCTGTTTATCTGATTATCTATGGGTTGTAGCGACCAGATTCACATCAGTGACAGGACTTAGGGCTGCAGGTTCTTCTTTTTAAGAGTTTGTAGTTCTGATTTTTTCGGTAGAATTTGAGCCAAGCAAAGGATANTTTCGTGCCTGCTAAAAGGGGTTTCCTGAGGTCAAAGTTCACCTATTCACCATGAAACACCAAACTGTTATAACTCCTACACAAAAACTCACAGAGGCACCAAACTTTCAGTGATTGATCATCGGGTGCCCTACAATACCCAATGGTCAAATGATGACATCACTTAGGCCACGCCCCCTGAGAACAGGAAGTGTCATGTTTTACTTTGAACGGTCCCTTTCTGACCCCTTTGAGCTAATCAAGATCAAACTGTGTCCACAGACAGAAAACATGTTGGTGTAATCTGGATTACAACCCCGTTTGTTTTCGATGCAGTAGGTGGGCGTGGCGGCGTGGCGAAGTGACCTGTAACGGCGTTGCTATACGTTTGGCTCTAAATTCCACAATTCTAAGCAGAGCTGCACCAAACTTGACAGGAGTGATCCTGGTTGGATCCCTTACGTTCCTATATCGTCATAGTCTGATGTCATCTAAGCCCCGCCCCCTCAGAACAGGAAGTGCCTTTTTTTTTTTCCCTTGGAAAGCTCCATCTCTGGCTCTTTCGACCTAATCAAGATGATTCTGTGTTGGATGACAGGTAAGTTGGTATGAGAGGCCCCATGGGCCAAAACTTACAAACTCTCTTACACTCACAGTCAAACTCTCTTACACGTACTATCAAACTCTCTTACATTCACAGTCAAACTCTTACATTCACAGTCAAACTCCCTTACATTCACAGTCAAACTCTCTTACACGTACTATCAAACTCTCTTACATTCACAGTCAAACTCTCTTACATTCACAGTCAAACTCTCTTACATTCACAGTCAAACTCCCTTACATTCACAGTCAAACTCTCTTACACGTACTATCAAACTCTCTGACAGAGATTGATTGCAACGGAAGTTAACTTAAAATTTCAGTTTCTGATTGGACCCCAGGCAGGAGTCGGCAGGTTTTCACGGATAGAAAAATAGCTGAGCGGCAGCGACTAACAGAGGCAACTAATATTTTAAATGGCATCGTTAGCGCTCCTACAGTAATGTCAGCATTATCAGAAGTGTTTAGAAGCTGACAGCCAGCATCGGAAACCCCATCTATCAGTGGGATAGATGGGGCTAGCCGTCTCTTCGGAAATGGCAGTAAAGCCAGCCTGCACTCGATTTTAATGTGCGTGACAGCACAAGTTATGGCGCTCTCTTTTCAAATTAAAAGCGCATCTCCAGTTTATGTTTGATTCATACATCAAGTTTCTCTCCGGCGGCTATAACAGGCTATAAAGCTTTGTGTTAATTAACCCTCTATGGCATGACTTTTTATTTTTTTGGGGGAAAAATATTTTCCTGCATTCTTTGGGAGCTTGTTGGTCCCTAATTACATATCAATCATAAAATTGGACCCTGACACCTCCCGGAACCGGATTTGGGTTTGTTGCCTCAGGGCAACATTGCGCTACAAGGGGTCTAAAACTCCAAGTTTTCTACAGTGATTATGAGAAATGAAATACAAATCAAACAAAAACTATATTCAAACTTTTTTTTTGACAAAAATAAATCACACATGGTTCCAACTCACCAAATATAAATAAACAACTAACTTTCATTAATGAATGGTACATTTAAGCAAATGACTAAAACGACCATTTGTGTGTTTGTACATGGGTATGTTTGGCAGAGTTAGAATCACTAAGGATGCTGAAATCAGTCTTTTTCCCTATTATATGTTAAACATCAGGAATGAATTGCTTGCTGATGTGAAAAAAAGTGTGCATCACATTTTTGGCTCTTGGTTATTGGCATACCTGGGAATCACCGTCTGTTTATCTGATTATCTATGGGTTGTAGCAACCAGATTCACATCAGTGACAGGACTTAGGGCTGCAGGTTCTTCTTTTTAAGAGTTTGTAGTTCTGATTTTTTCGGTAGAATTTGAGCCAAGCAAAGGATAACATTTCCACCAGCTCCCATATCTGGTAGATTTGGTGGTGGTATGGCTCACCCTGTGTAGATTTTCAAGTTGTAAGGAACACCATCTGCACCAGCCATATGAAGTTCCCTGCAGACCCGTATATTTGGGTTTAGCAGGTATTGCTTCAGTCTTTGCCTGCCTTGGAATGGGGCCATTTGTTCATTGATGACCAGCTCTTCACCCTTTGGGACTGAAGTCAGTTTTGAGGATAAACAAGCAATGAAATAATGGTTGTACAGTGGATCCTCATGTTTTCATTGGGAATGACCCCAGCTTATGAGCCATGCACATTTTGTCCATGAAACGATCTTGCATCTATCTCCTGTTGCTGCTAGTCAATAATAAAGTAAAAAAATTGGCTTTGATAGTTATTTTGTAATCAATTGCATATCATCGCATTAGAATAATATTGTCTGAGCAAAAGGGCCCCCCAACTGCGCAATGTTGCCCTGAGGCAACAAACAAAAAAAAAAAACAGTTTTAGCATATAAATTATAAAAAAAATTGTCTTGAAATGATCTATAATGCTTCTTTACATACTTACAGATATTAAAATATTTTAGAGTGACCCAAATTTAAACATGAAGAAAAGTAGGAGGCAAGGTGTAGCATGCGCCTCCGCGTCATAAAAAGGACTGCTCCTCTTCTAAGTAAAAGGTCACATGAACCTCAATACCCCTTTTATTTGGACAAAAATATGTCTGGAGGTATTTTAAATCATTCCCCCCAAAAAATAAAATAAAGGAGCAACGTAAGGTACAGAAATGTGGTTTGTTGCCTGAGGGCAACGCCATGCCATAGAGGATTTTAATTTGCAAAACGACATTATGTATCTGAAAAAAAATATTGTGTGGGCAAAAAATCCTGTAAAGCACATATGTGCAACCTCAGTTAAAATTGGTCTTATAGGTGTCCCTGTGTCATCCTGACGTGAGAAAAGTACCTGGTAAGGTATTGTTTATGTAATCTGAAAGAGTTTTTTGCATGTCAAATGTCAGCAATTTTGATTGAGGTAGCAGATATGTGGTTTACAGAATTGTTTGCCCACATAATATGTTTTAATTTATTTTCAGATACATGATTTCCTTTAGCAAATCAATTAACACAAAGTTTTACATTTTTAAAGCCGCAGGAGAGAAACATGAATCAAACATAAACCGGAGGTCCGCTTTTATTTTGAAAAGCCTGCCTGGGGTCCAATCAGAAACTAAAATTTTAAGTTAACTTCCGTTGCAATCAAACTCTGTCAGAGAGTTTGATAGCGAATGTGAGAGAGTTTGATAGTACGTGTAAGAGAGTTTGTAAGTTTTGGCCCATGTGGCCTCTCATAAGTTGGTCTCACTTGATTTAAAGTGCCAAGAGTTTTCAACGGAGGGCATGGCAATGGCGGTGTGGCGAAGTGACCTGTAACGCCGTTGCCATACATTTGGCAGTAAATTCTATATTTTCGAGCCGAGCTGCACCAAACTCACTAGGATGCATCCTTATCCATCCCCGAACAGGAATCCATAACAGTCGTTGGTGGGCGTGGCCTAATTTCTCTACAGCCCCCAATAGAATTTTTTAAATGATCAGCCCCAAGCCATGCTTTAACCTAGAAATATGAAACTAGGTACACGTGTGTATCTTGTCAGGAAATACAAAAAAGTCTCTTGGAGCTATGGTGCAAACCCAACAGGAAGTCGGCCATTTAGGATCAAACCCGCCATTTCCTTTTTTTCATACACATCACATCTGATCGAACTCCTACAGCTTTTGAGATACAGACTTCAAACTCACTCAGCACACTCTTGAGACATTGAAGGTGAAAAGTTATCTAAAGAATTCTCGTACATTAAAGCATGTGGGCGTGGTTAAGCGTCAAACTTTGGCTTTCTGCCATGAAACATTAGAATGCAATAAGTTCTCCAGGACAGGTCAGAGCTGAATCAGACTTTCCATGTCTCATTATAGACCAGCCCTGATCACATTAACATGGTGAATTGATGACATCACCTTAGCCCCGACCCCCTCCAAAAGGAAGTCACCTGTTTTTTCTGGTGGATGTCTTACTTTATACTCTATGATTCAAATGGGATCAATCCTGTGCCAACTGATATAAAATGACATGATGATGAACTCTGTGAATATTGGCTGCTGGCTGAACCATGGGGGCATGGCTAAATAGCGAATAGCAATGCTCGCCATATGTCTACGATTGTCTCTAATTCACACATGCATCATCCGATTTGCACCAGACTTTTTATGATTGCCTCTGGTGAACCTCTAAAGAGCCCAATAGCATTACATTGTAATTTGACTCCACTGAGCCCACTAGGTTAATCAAAGAGCTGTATCGTCTTGCTACATGGCTCAATCTGCACCAGATTTTTTGTGCATCGCCGGGGAGTGCTGCCGAACGCATCAATGCATATCGCCTGGAGGACGAGCGCGGGAGCCACACGAGAGCGTCTGCGGTGGCTGGCGTGTGGCAGTGCTGGAACCCCTGCGGTGGCCAATAGGCCGGAGCGGCGTTAAGCTGCGAGGGCCGTTCGAGGCTGCTTGCAGCTTTAATTTTCTTTGAGTCCGCAAACTATCACTACTATTTCTACATCGTCATCCGAGTTTGTTTATTCTAAATTCATATATGGTATGTTGGGGGTCTTACTAGATTTTCTTCTGGAATCGGGATGTTCGTGAGTGAAATCAGTTCGTGTGTGGTGTGTTGCTCCTGCCGTGTGGCTGGACACACAAACCGATTAAACCTGTTGTACTTTTATCAGCTCTGTTGTCACAGAGATTTGGAAAATCGGATGACCATTCTTAAATTGTGTCGTGTGAACCAGACTTAAGATTCACAAGCTCTACTCCTTTCATCTCGACCACTGCCCTAACATTCTCTGACTCTGGTCGCTTTGGCAACATTAACACATCCCTTCAAAATAAGATACAGAGGCACCACAAAAACAAACATTTTACTTCCATAAAAATTTTAACTCATGACAAATCAATGGGAGCCCTGAGCTTGTTTCTCTGCAACAAGACAGTCCCATCTATGAGTGATGGGGGACAATAACACCCGAAGTGTGTTGCTTAAATGCACAGAGTGTTTGGTCTCTAGATGGCGAAGTAGTTTTGAAGCTTCATTTCCTCATTAGCAAGCTGGTCGCCGCATAACATGTAGAGTGGGCTTGGAATGTGGGAATCACCTACCGGTACGGGATAAATCATTCTCCCAGCTCTTCTCTGGGCCTTTTCCCCTTTGCAAAGAAACTTTCCAAAGACACCTGATCTGTTTCTTACTCACTTTGCTGCTTGTGGCTCAATGTTAGCACGTAAGACATAACCGAGAAAATTCGGTTAAAGGATTTTCAAAATAAAAGATCCTCCAGACTCAGATAATGCATAAAACAGAAATATAAATCTTTTTCTTGTGCAGCCCAGTACCAATTGGTCCATGGACTGGTACCGGTCCGTGGCGTGGAGCTTTTTTTTTGACAATAGTAGAATATAGATAAAGATTTGTGCACATTTATAATGGAAAAGCAGCTGGTGCCACCAGTCCAAACAGGTGAGGTATGTGGCGTGCACAACCTTCAGCACAGCTGAAGGTTAAGACTAAATTTGTGTTGCTCTATTTAGGATTTGTTAAAACAGTCAGAGAGACCATAGACTTAAAAAGAAGAGGAGTCACCCTGTTGTAAATTAATTTAATTTGTTTTTAAACGTTACTGTGTGAACTAAGATTATACAAGGGTGGACATAAATTTATATAGTAAATGTCTGTATCTATGTATATATGAATATAGGGACTTAGAGTAAATGGTGTTTATATTTAGTGGCATATATTTGCTAATCTGCTAATTTAGTTAGACTCAAAAATATAACATATCTATAGTGTCAAAGGTTCTTACTATTAAATTGTGTAACTTCTAAGTACGTTAATGTTTTCCTTTTTTGATCTAATAATGAGGTTCCATCCAAAAACACAGTATGACTTTGTGGGGTAGGAGCCCATACTACTCCTTTTTGAACACGTCAAGATTACTGTGGCTACAAAAATATGTCTCTTCCATTCCTTATGTTTCTTATTTTATGCTATCATGTTCAAAATTAAGAAATAAAATAAGGTAAATAAAAATATATACATAAATGCCAATTTGCTAAATATCGGTATTGGTGACAACGTAAACTGAGGTACTCGTACTCGGTGTGGAATAAACTGGTATGGGGACACTTCTTACCAGAAAGATATCTGAGATAAGGGAAGATTGGTGTGCAGTGCAGGAGAGGAGACCAACAAGCCAGCAAGTCAAAGCAAAAAAGTTAACTGTATCAAATAAAGTCATGGAAATGTTCTGGGTGTACAAAATATACATGTTTCAATTCTTGCAATGAAAACATTAAACCTGACATCAAATTTGTACTGATGCTCTAACAACATTAATGATTCAATCAATAGTTACAGTCATTCAAGACTGTGCTGTTATCAAAGAAAACACAACAACAAATTATAAAGATTATAAAATGGTCTGGCTTTTATCCGGTTCAAAAAATAGCAAACTGCAACATCATGAAAAAAAAAAAAGAAGCTGAAGCTGTTTTAACCCCTGAACTGCCATGACGACTCATGGACCCATCGACTTACTAGTGTTTTAGGAGAGACAGTTGAAAGGTACCATTACGGCAGTACAGTAATGGTAACATTTAAGAAGTCTTGCTTTTAAGAGTTGTATAATGAGTACATGGAGTTCTTTAGTAATTACAGTATAGTGTCTCTTAACAAAACAATTAAATGTTTGTAAAGAGATCCAAGTACGCCAAGGAGTAAGAGAGAAAATCTAATGGTAAGTAATCCAGCCAAAGCTTTAGAGAATCTGGCTCTCTTGTCAAGTCAAATGGAAAAAGTTAATTTTTTTCCACTTTATATTCCTGCTTCAATGTAAAACAACATTTAGTTTGTAAAATTCAAAACAAAATTTTAATGTAAAGCTTCCCTGAGTTGTGAGACATTGGCTTAGAAAAAGCAAAATAACACTGACAGGCTGAGAAAACAAGGAGTACCTGAGGACTGTTCAGTAAACTCTTTGGCAAACTGCACTCCAGGAGCAGACCCAGAATGGTGATGTTAGAGGCATCTTCCTGCAGAAACACACAGCAACAGCATGTCAGTGCAGGGGGTCGAAGACAGGACGACCCTGGCTAAAACTAAATCACTAATGGCTGTAACACCCTCACCCTTATACATGAATCTGTTGCTCAACTGGACAACTCCTTCAGTGACAGTGTTGCAAAGCAGGTGCACAAAGGAGCATTATTGAAGATCCTTTATTTCCTCTCTGTATGATTGCATTCCCTAAGATCCTTGTCCCTAAAGATAAATTTAATCATCTCTTTTTGGTTTCACTTTTTAAACATTGATCATCAGCATACACACCTGATATGTAGATCAGACTAAGGTAACTACATGTCAATACTATGAAAGTTTGCTGATTAGAGAAAAACTGGCAGTAAATCACCCAATTAAACAACAGTCATGGTTATTGTGAGAGCTGATGGCCATACTGACATTTTCAAACTGCCACCTCACTTCCTGTTGTGGAGGGGAGAATATGTTTCAGATGCCTCTCGCACACACAAACACACACTTGCACTGCCTCAGATTGCCTCTCAATCTATGAACA
>NW_006800553.1:161864-192783 GCF_000485575.1 Poecilia formosa | reverse complement strand
TCTGGCTCTCTTGACCTAATCAAGATGATTTTGTGTTGGATGAGAGATAACAAGTTGGTCTCACTTGCTTTAAAGTTCCAAGAGTTTTCATCGGAGGGCGTGGCAATGGCAGTGTGGGGAAATTTGGCTCTAAATTCTATATTTTCAAGCCGAGCTGCACCAAAATCACTAGGATGGATCCTTACCCATCCCCGAACAGGAATCCATAACAGTCGTTGATGGGCGTGGCCTAATTTCTCTACAGCGCCCCCTAGAATTTTTTAAATGATCAGCCCCAAGCCATGCTTTAACCTAGAATTATGAAACTTGGTACACAAGTGTATCTTGTAAGGAAATACAAAAAAGTCTCTTGGAGCTATGGTGCAAACCCAACAGGAAGTCGGCCATTTTGGATCAAACCCGCCATTTCCTTTTTTTCATACACATCACATCTGATCGAACTCCTCCTACAGCTTTTGAGATACAGACTTCAAACTCACTCAGCACACTTTTGAGACACTGAAGGTGAAAAGTTATCTAAAGAATTCTCGTACATTAAAGCATGTGGGCGTGGCTAAGTGTCAAACTTAGACTTTTCTCCATGAAACATGAATGTGCAATAACTTCCAAATGCCAGGTCAGAGCTGCATCAGACTTTCCATGTCTCATTATAGACCAGCCCTGATCACATTAACATGGTGAATTGATGACATCACCTAAGCCCCGACCCCCTCCAAAAGGAAGTCACCTGATTTTTCTGGTGGATGTCTTACTTATACTCTATGATTCAAATGGGATCAATCCTGTGCCAACTGATATAAAATGACATGATGATGAACTCTGTGAATGTTGGCTGCTGGCTGAACCATGTGGGCGTGGCTAAATAGTGAATAGCAATGCTCGCCATATGTCTACGATCGTCTCTAATTCACGCATGCATCATCCGATTTGCACCAGACTTTTTATGATTGACTCTGGTGAACCTCTAAAGAGCCCAATAGCATTACATTGTAATTTGACTCCACTGAGCCCACTAGGTTAATCAAAGAGTTGTATCTTCTTGCTACATGGCTCAATCTGCACCAGATTTTTGTGCATCGCCGGGGAGCGCTGCCGAACGCATCAATGCATATCGCCTGGAGGACGAGCGCGGGAGCCACACGAGAGCGTCTGCGGTGGCTGGCGTGTGGCGGTGCTGGAACCCCTGCGGTGGCCAATAGGCCGGAGCGGCGCTAAGCTGCGAGGGCCGTTCAAGGCAGCTCTTTGAGTCCGCAAACTATCACTACTGCTTCTACATCGTCATCCGAGTTTGTTTATTCTAAATTCATATATGGTATGTTGGGGGTCTTACTAGATTTTCTTCTGGAATCGGGATGTTCGTGAGTGAAATCAGTTCGTGTGTGGTGTGTTGCTCCTGCCGTGTGGCTGGACACACAAACCGATTAAACCTGTTGTACTTTTATCAGCTCTGTTGTCACAGAGATTTGGAAAATCGGATGACCATTCTTAAATTGTGTCGTGTGAACCAGACTTAAGATTCACAAGCTCTACTCCTTTCATCTCGACCACTGCCCTAACACTCTCTGACTCTGGTCGCTTTGGCAACATTAACACATCCCTTCAAAATAAGATACAGAGGCACCACAAAAACAAACATTTTACTTCCATAAAAATTTTAACTCATGACAAATCAATGGGAGCCCTGAGCTTGTTTCTCTGCAACAAGACAGTCCCATCTATGAGTGATGGGAGACAATAACATCCAAAGTGTGTTGCTTAAATGCACAGAGTGTTTGGTCTCTAGATGGCGAAGTAGTTTTGAAGCTTCATTTCCTCATTAGCAAGCTGGTCGCCGCATAACATGTAGAGTGGGCTTGGAATGTGGGAATCACCTACCGGTACGGGATAAATCATTCTCCTATCTCTTCTCTGGGCCTTTTCCCCTTTGCAAAGAAACTTTCCAAAGACATCTGATCTGTTTCTTACTCACTTTGCTGCTTGTGGCTCAATGTTAGCACGTAAGACATAACCGAGAAAATTCGGTTAAAGGATTTTCAAAATAAAAGATCCTCCAGACTCAGATAATGCATAAAACAGAAATCTATTTTTTTTTTCTTGTGCAGCCCAGTACCAATTGGTCCATGGACTGGTACCGGTCTGTGGCGTGGAGTTTTTTTTTTTTTTTTGACAATAGTAGAATATAGATAAAGATTTGTACACATTTATAATGGAAAAGCAGCTAGTGCCACCAGTCCAAACAGGTGAGGTATGTGGTGTGCACAACCTTCAGCAAAGCTGAAGGTTAAGACTAAATTTGTGTTGCTCTATTTAGGATTTGTTAAAACAGTCAGAGAGACCATAGGCTTAAAAAGAAGAGGAGTCACCCTGTTGTAAATTAATTTAATTTGTTTTTAAACGTTACTGTGTGAACTAAGATTATACAAGGGTGGACATAAATTTATATAGTAAATGTGTGTATTTATGTATAGATGAATATAGGGACTTGGAGTAAATGGTGTTTATATTTAGTGGCATATATTTGCTAATCTGCTAATTTATTTAGACTCAAAACTATAACATATCTATAGTGTCAAAGATTCTTACTATTAAATTGTGTAACTTCTACGTACGTTAATGTTTTCCTTTTTTGATCTAATAACGAGGTTCCATCCAAAAACACAGTATAACTTTGTGTGGTAGGAGCCCATACTACTCCTTTTTGAACACGTCAAGATTACTGTGGCTACAAAAATATGTCTCTTCCATTCCTTATGTTTCTTATTTTATGCTATCATGTTCAAAATTAAGAAATAAAATAAGGTAAATAAAAATATATACATAAATGCCAATTTGCTAAATATCGGTATTGGTGACAACGTAAACTGAGGTACTCGTACTCGGTGTGGAATAAACTGGTATGGGGACACTTCTTACCAGAAAGATATCTGAGATAAGGGAAGATTGGTGTGCAGTGCAGGAGAGGAGACCAACAAGCCAGCAAGTCAAAGCAAAAAAGTTAACTATATCAAATAAAGTCATGGAAATGTTCTGGGTGTACAAAATATACATGTTTCAATTCTTGCAATGAAAACATTAAACCTGACATCAAATTTGTACTGATGCTCTAACAACATTAATGATTCAATCAATAGTTACAGTCATTCAAGACTGTGCTGTTATCAAAGAAAACACAACAACAAATTTCCTAAATTAATGATAAAGATTATAAAATGGTCTGGCTTTTATCCGGTTCAAAAAATAGCAAACTGCAACATCATGAAAAAAAAAAAAGAAGCTGAAGCTGTTTTAACCCCTGAACTGCCATGACGACTCATGGACCCATCGACTTACTAGTGTTTTAGGAGAGACAGTTGAAAGGTACCATTACGGCAGTACAGTAATGGTAACATTTAAGAAGTCTTGCTTTTAAGAGTTGTATAATGAGTACAGGGAGTTCTTTAGTAATTACAGTATAGTGTCTCTTAACAAAACAATTAAATGTTTGGAAAGAGATCCAAGTACGCCAAGGAGTAAGAGAGAAAATCTAATGGTAAGTAATCCAGCCAAAGCTTTAGAGAATCTGGCTCTCTTGTCAAGTCAAATGGAAAAAGTTAATTTTTTTCCACTTTATATTCCTGCTTCAATGTAAAACAACATTTAGTTTGTAAAATTCAAAACAAAATTTTAATGTAAAGCTTCCCTGAGTTGTGAGACATTGGCTTAGAAAAAGCAAAATAACACTGACAGGCTGAGAAAACAAGGAGTACCTGAGGACTGTTCAGTAAACTCTTTGGGAAACTGCACTCCAGGAGCAGACCCAGAATGGTGATGTTAGAGGCATCTTCCTGCAGAAACACACAGCAACAGCATGTCAGTGCAGGGGGTCGAAGACAGGATGACCCTGGCTAAAACTAAATCACTAATGGCTGTAACACCCTCACCCTTATACATGAATCTGTTGCTCAACTGGACAACTCCTTCAGTGACAGTGTTGCAAAGCAGGTGCACAAAGGAGCATTATTGAGGATCCTTTATTTCCTCTCTGTATGATTGCATTCCCTAAGATCCTTGTCCCTAAAGATAAATTTAATCATCTCTTTTTGGTTTCACTTTTTAAACATTGATCATCCGCATACACATCTGATATGTAGATCAGACTAAGGTAACTACATGTCAATACTATGAAAGTTTGCTGATTAGAGAAAAACTGGCAGTAAATCACCCAATTAAGCAACAGTCATGGTTATTGTGAGAGCTGATGGCCATACTGACATTTTCAAACTGCCACCTCACTTCCTGTTGTGGAGGGGAGAATATGTTTCAGATGCCTCTCGCACACACAAACACACACTTGCACTGCCTCAGATTGCCTCTCAATCTATGAACAAGTCAGACGGTGGTGTTCACGCTGTGTGCTCCTGAAAAATGTAAAAACACTGAGAAAACAGTGTGTGTTCACAACGGACCTAAAAAATGAAGCTTAGCATGCCTGCCATTAGCCATCAACCATCCACTAATTTAATCAGAGTGGGTGTGTCTGTGCACGTGTGTGTGTGTGTGTGTGTGTGTGTGTGTGTGTGTGTGTGCGTGTGCGTGTGTGTGTAAGCATATTTGTCTGGGCTAGCAGGAAAAAGAAAATCAGCTGTTTCCAATTATGCTCTTATTGACTGTTATGCAAGGTCTGAATGAACAAGCTCATCAGCATTTGGATGCATACCTGAGTTTGGGTCAACTTTATGCTCTGGATGTGAGGGAACATTAGATGAGTTTTCTTTCGTTGGGAAGATTTCAATGAAGTTTGGTGGCTTCCCACACCAAACACCTGAAGAAAAAAAAGTTAAAGTGACAAGCTTACTGTACTCCAGATAAACACTGATATACAAAAAAAAAACATTTACTTCTTAGAAAGTCATCAGAAAACTATAAAACTTGAATAAATGAAGATCAGATGTGTATTCTCTGTTGGAAGTTCAATTGGTAAGTAGAAAACCATCAGAGCTATAAGGAGGGCAGGTACATTAGCATGTTATAGATAAACAGAACTGTGCTAAAATGAGACAAAGGCTAAAAACAATTCAAGCTAATTTAATCAAAAGCAATCAAACCAATGTACACTTAATGAAAATTCTGTTATTTAAAACTAAGAGGAAAGTCAAAATATGTACAGCAACTTAAAAAGTGAAAAAACAACAACAACAAAAAAAAAAACACTGAAGTAATTTATTGGCATTTTCCTGACAGATCAACATTTAATAAGTGCAGTGTGAATTTAATAAGCATCTCTAAGACGTTTGCAATCAACAATTAATCACATAATTTAAAACAAACTTCATAATTTCCATTTAATTGATTATTTTTTAAAGGACATCATAATCCATTTTATTTGTAGTTTGTGTTGTGTGGTTTTTATTTCCATTTAATTTATTGTTGTTGGTGGTTGTGTTTTATTTTTGGACATTTAAAATATCTTCCAGTTCCAGTGTTACATGTTTCTATAAAATTAAAGTTTATTGGTCTTTCACAGAGCAATCTTGCATTATTGTGCCATTGTTAATACATTACTTGAAAATGGTCTCAAAACAACACTATTCTTTACTGCAACAATTACTGGGACAATTTATCATGGAGTAAAATGTGTTATTGTGACAGGTCTACTGATTAATCTGTTCTACAAAATAAATTTAGTGTAACTAACTGCCTCCAGAAAACAGCTAAGCAGAAAATATAGTCCAGAATACAATACACTGGCGTATTGGATTCTTAGGATAAATCCAGATTGCGTGCAAACATAGGACATTTGCTAGAGAGCATTAATGAACAGCTTCATGAAAACCAAGGAAGGTAGCAGTCGGATCAGGGAGGACCCTATGGAGATGTTTCAAAGTAGGGTTAGATTAGCTTATAAAACCAAGTCCTAACCTTCAGCTATGTTATGGAACACCGCTGATTCAGAAGTAAATGGAAAAAAATATTTCCTATTTAGTTGGTAAATGGAAAATATTTATGATCTAAATATTTTTAGATATTTAGATTGTTTTTATTTTTAGATATTAGATACCTAAAAATATCTAATATTTAGATATCTAATTTTTAGATATTAGATATCTAAAAATAGCTGCCTGCTATTTAGATTGTAAATGACGTGGCTGTCCACCTAAACTGACAGTCTAAACAAGAGAAGCTTAAGAGAGTGCATCTCTTGACTATAGATGCAATCAAGAGGGTTAACTATGGAGCTGCTTCAGAAATCCACAACTCAGGTCGGCAAATGCGTCAACAGACAACCATCAGTTGTGCACGCCACAAACCTCACCTGTTTGGACTGGTGGCACTAGCTGCTTTTCCATTATAAATGTGCACAAATCTTTATCTATATTCTACTATTGTAAAAAAAAAAAACTTTTGCAATTGCAGTGTTTCCTTTAAATAAAAAATGAAAGTAAAATCATACGTGATTAAACTAATTCATGCGGCAAGTCATTAAAAGTTATAGCGGTGATGGATGTAAACAGTTACATTAAATACATTCATAATTCAGCCCTGGCACCAACTTTCAAGCTCCAACGCCTGAATAAGACCCTGATGTCTGATGACATTGCTGCCACAGGGCTTGTGGCTCCATATGCAAGGAGTCACAAGCCCTGTGTTCAGATGTGTTAATCTGTTAGAAACATATCTCATAAGGATGAACTGCTGCCAAAGGCGAAACTATGAAGCACTGACTAGGCCTGTCACATCAAACAATAAATCAATTAATCGCATGATAAATTAAAATGACTGCAATCATTTTCATTTGCATGATTAATCATTTTTCTCTTCCTACCAAAAACAAGCCTTCAGTTTGGTGCCTTGGTCTGAACTTGTCCTTTTTTTGAAGGCCAATTTTGTTTACAAAGAGTTCATAATTCATTTTATTTGTTTTTTCTGTTGTTTGTTTTGGATATTTAAAATGTCTTCCAGTTCCAGTGTTCATAGATTGCCTCTCAATCTATGAACAAGATTGAGAGGCAATCTCAATCTTGTTGAGTTTGAGATTGCATAATAATGTTCTTGCATTATTATCCCTTTTCCATTTTATTGCTTAGAAATTGTTTCTAAGCAACAATAGTATCGTTGATCACAATAACTTCTGGGACAATTTATCATCCAGTAAAATTAGTTATCGTGACAGGTATAGTACTGACCCAGTGGTGCTGCATATAAATGTAAACCACAATATGAATCTCTCTCCTTGTAAATAAATGTAAGAAAAATGTAAATAAAAAAACCATTGGTGCTTCTTTTTTTAGACTTTACAATTATGAAATATATTTTATTGGTATGCCACATAAAATTCTAATAGGATACAGGAATCTGTGGTCGAAACAGTCCAGTATGTGGAAAACTTTTACATGGTTTGATAATGCTGGATAATACCACAGTCAAAAAAAAAAAAGCCCAGTGGGAAAGGTTATTCATATACTGACCTGGTACGAAAGCAGCCCATGGGCTGATGTGTTTATAAATAATGTGTTTTCTACACTGCCCTCCTCAGATGGGAGGAAAATTAGTTTAAAAGATGCCTTTCCCTTCGGTGGTATGACCTACAGCACAAAAAGAACATTTCAAAACCCTTCAGTAAAACACAAATCATTGAAACACTAACAAACACTGGTATTTGTGAACATACTTACTCTTCTGTGAAAGGAAGGTATGTAAAATTGCCTGCTGGATGGAAACATTGACAGCAGGGTCACAGGAACTTCCTGGCTGGGGTTGTGTATATATATGGTTTCAGCTCTTGGCAACCCCAGCGGCCTGTAGGCAGCAGAGTATTAAGATCAGCACGGAAAACATTCATCCTGAATACACTGAGGTCAGCAGGAATAAAGTGGAGCAAAACATTCAAAAGAGGCAAATCATAAATTCCTTTCACACAAACTCTAGCAGTTCATTTATGGCTTCTGTTTCACAATGTGACACAAAGGTTTACATGTTATATGTATTAGGTCAACATTTTTTTCTACATTCCAGTAAAAAAGAATTAAAAATCCCATGTTAACATTCATAAGATAAAGCATGTCTTTTAATCATTAGTCAGTACAACAAAGCAAAACTGTTTCTGAGCATTTTGTCAGCATGAAGAAGATGGAAACCATTTACATTCACTAGATGCAACTCTTCAGCTATGAGCTGTGCAAATTTCACCTGAATGAGCTGGTGATGTCAGCAGTAAAAGCACATACAAGAGCAAGCAGAAAAGGAATGCCTATAAAAAACACTTATGAGATCAGGACTGAGGTCATCTCTCTCTGGGCTTGGCCAGTCTGTTACGCTGCGACACTCAAACATGATTCAAAATGATTCACTACCAATAAATACCGTCTGCTCTGCAAGCACACCAAGCTGAATAAGCCTAAACGTTCTACCATTTACACTATGAAACTACCACACATCAATCCATACAGCAGCAGTGCCCTAATTAGACAAAATCAAAGAACAGTGGCAGCTGGAGATGAGATTGAGAATAACTGAGTCATAGTGGCAGCAGGCAACTAGGCTTATCATCAATATGTATTAGACATGGCTTAATACAATTTAAGGTTGTTCATAGGCTCCATTTGTCAAACAGTAAACTTGCAAAGTTGTTTCCAGGGTCAGAAGAGGCTTGCCCAAGATATAAAAGCGAGAAAGGCACACTTGGACATATGTTCTGGGAATGCCAAAAACTGCAGGGCTTCTGGACTGTATTAAGGTTCCTGTGTGTGTCGTGGAATATTAATATTTCCCCAAACCCTCTCACTGCAATATTTAGGGTTGTTTCTCTGACATGTGGTGTGTCCATCTGGCATGCTTCAACTGTAGCCTTTTCCATATTGATTGCCCGTTGACTCATACTCTTATCGTGGAAAAGAGAGACACCCCTTTCCCATAAGCGATACATTGAGGACTTGCTCTCAAATCTGTTGAACAACAGAGGCATGTTGTGCATGGTTCTGCCAACACATTTTACAAAATATGGCATATTGAGACACTCCCAGTCAATTCAGCAGAAAGTCAAGTAAGATTTGGGGGGCTGGAGGAGTTCCCCCTTTGGTTTGCTTTGTTTATCTATGTAACAGATGTGTGGATTTGAATGTATTGGTTGGGGATTTATTTTGCTGAAACTCCAATAAAATATTAAAATAGAGAAACTACCACATCTCTCCTAACATTCATCTGCTAGTCAGATACAACAAAGGTAGTCAAACATTTCTGGGTGTATATTATTTATTATGTAGTGTTTCTGGTTTTTAGATGCAATTTTTCTGGAAAGCAGGTGTATAGCAATGCAATTACAGTCTCCATGTTTGGTAGTGAGGTTCTAACAGAAAGTACAACTGTTCCACGAATACTGTTGGTGGCCTGCAGTATTTCTAACTTCAGTGCTATGGATTTTAGCTGAGCTCATGTAGCACAGGTATTTATTAAATATGTTTCAAGTTTAAAACAGACTTGTCTCATTCAGCATTTTTTGCATTGCAGAGTAAAAGTTTATGAAAACTTAAAATTAATTTACATAATTTCAAAACAGCATTCAATACTTCTCTTTTTAGACTTCCTAGTGAGCTTAGACATTTAAATAATAGTTTCCTAATGTGAGCAGTTTTACATGCATTACAGTATTTTTGTTTCAGAATTTTTGAAGTTCTCTCAAATGATTTTTATCACCTAGCTTATAATGTTGGGTTGTAGCCTTATTCCAAATAATTAGCTATACTAAATGCCATATTTGAATAAGTTCTGTAAAAACAAAGAAAATACAAAATAATATTTGAGGCTTGTACTAAATTCAAAAACTCAGAGATTTTAAAAAGTATTTAAATACAATTACTTTGTAGAGTATAAATCTAAATCAATGCTCACAGACATGGATGCTTTTGCATTTCAACCTTTGTTTTACACTTTCCTATTATTGCCAAGCAATATGGGAATCATAGGAAAGTGTGCAGAAGGCCATGCAACAGACTTGTCATCAGACATTTTAAGTTTGAACTGAACTGTTCTCACTTCCTGCTCGTCTCCGAGTGTGACTTTACTTTCATTTTAGGAAACTCCATCACGGCCTGCATGAGAATGAAACCTGGACATCAAGTTCAGTAAATCTAGGTTTTAGATTTGAATGAAATATCTATATAAAATCATATCTAATATCATAGTGTTTTCAAGGACATGTTAATTATTTTATTTATTTGTTATCCATTTAAGTGGGGGTTAGTACTTCTTCAAAACATGACATGCATTTCTAATAGTATTTTAATAGTCTTTAGCAGTCAGCTGTTCTGACAATACTTGCATAAAAAGGGAACCACAAGATTGATGAGTGGGACATTCATTTCCCCAAAGCAATTATGTGTAGTTGTGAAGACATTTGTCCAGCACTGCTGAGATTTGGGGTGCCTAGCTTCTGCATTCTAAATGCATAATATAAATCATTTGAATTATTTCTTATGTTCAACAGGATGGGCAGAAAATGTTGTCAACCTGCAGAATTAGGTTCTGTGTATTTTTAGGCAGTTCTTTTTTCCGTTTGAAATGAAAAAAGAAAAAAAACGAAAATAGACTCGTTTTTTTGTTTTTCGTTTATCAAACCAAAATCAGAAATCGGATAACGGCTCGTCTCTGCTCATTATCTAATTTCCCATTTAGTGCAATGGAAAAAAACAGATAACGAGCGCTCAATTTCGATTTTCATGATTTCATTTTTGACAAGTCTGCTGACCCGGACGTTCTCTCTGCCAGAGTTAAGTACACTATTAATTTGTTACAAAAAATTGTTTTTAGATGTTTTGAGGCGAGAAAATAGTTCTCATAGCTTCATCTATCCATTTAGTGAATAAAAAATTAGGCTTCTTTGAAATGTACTCTGGAGGTTTTGGAGCAACGTAGCTCCGCGTGGCCGAGAGGCTCCAGGCTCAGTGGGCGGCTGGACTGCATCTTAACCGCAAACTGCAGCCTGATCTTGGCAAGTCACCCTGTCATTTTCTGCTGTTTATTATCTGTTCGTAACGGCTCAAAGTGTGATATGAAGAGCTTAATGTCTTTTTAGGCTATATGAATCGTTTGATACATGTACCAAAATATAATATACTTCTCTAGAGTTTGATACTTCTGAAGATATTTTGCACAGTGTTTTCTTCCAATTCCAGTTACTAATATTCCCTTCCTCATGGATGTTTTTGAGTTTGTAAATTCATTTATTTTGTGTGTGTGTGTGCGTGTGTGAAATATGCACTTCCCTTCCCTTCAATTGGCTTCTTACGTGCAGTGTGAACCTTTTAAATTATTTACTTTTTATTTTTTTAGGTAGGTGGCTCTTCAGGAGAAACCTCAGCTCCAGGTTTGGATGCAGCTTCCCTAGTGAATCTCCTAGTGATCCTCTTTCTCCTCCTGACATCGTCTTCTTTACTGTCTCCTCATCTTTTATATAATTATATTATAGGAATATTTTTTTCCATATTATTACTGTATTGATTTTACATCTAAGATAAATATTTCCCAAATAAGGTCTATTTTTATAACTAGTCGTAGTTCCCTTTAAGAAGGAGGGGCCCTGATTTCTGAAACTACAATTCTGATGGTTGTGATGTCATAATCTCCATCAGGGATCAAAACAAAGGGTTGCTATCAATTTTATGAGGGGTAGATATGATTGCATTTGTTTAAGTTTGGATATCTTGTCATGACTCCAGGAATTGTAGCTGGAGCTCAGCAAAAGCAGCACTTACTGTGTCCCAAAATCCAACACTGGGGGCTGAATATGCAGAGGCATCCCATTCTCTTGTGTATATGGAGAGGAACTGTTCAAAAGAAAACACACACAAAAAGTGTTAAACATAAAGTACTTATGGTTAGGTTTCTTTAAGAATCAGTTTCACATTGAAAGAGACCAAGTAACTCACATTTGACCTGCCATTGATGTGTCTCTGAGCAATGCAGGTAGTCATAGAATTGAGTTAGTTAGCAGGTCTAAATGTTAGCTATGTGTTACTTGCTTTTCCTTTGAGGATTACCCTGGACAGCTCACTAGATCATCACATGACAACACAGATACACAAAGGACAAACAACCACTCACTCATAAACACAATTTAAACACACACAATCCATTGCTATTGCAAAGGATTGTGTGATTTTGCAATTTCAATGTTGGCAAACACTAAAATTACAATGATGACTGCAGCTCAAGTTAAGTTAAAGGTATGGCAGATTTCCCCCAGTGCGTCATAAGCCTGGCAGGCCAACAGGCTTTGCTTGCCCCCTGCCAGGCTAAGCGTTGCCTTGTTAACAATTTAAATAGGCTTTTCTTATACCCCATTAACTCAAGACTGTGTTCCACTTTGCTGGGCACTTTACTGGAGGAGTGGAGTCCTTTCTGAAAAACCAGGAGCGCATACCAATCACGCTGTTGCCAGCCTAGCACGCTATTGCGACTGCATCTCTTAGGTTTTGCACCTCGTCGTGCTCATGCACATCACCTTTCACTCAAACTAGGTGCGCACTGAGTGCCATGACAATACGAGCAAAAATTTTATGTGGTGTTGGCTCTGTGTCTGTGCTGAATCTTGATGAAGTTTGCATGAATCAGGAATAAAACTGGTTATTTTAGTACTTTTTGCTATTTATTCAAGTTTTGAGCACTCAAGGAAAGTTTCCCTCACAAAGTCTTATTGAGCTCATCAACATCTAATATTAAGTAGGATAACTGGGCATTAATTATCCAACCTCAGTTTATTCTTACTTTATGTAATGACCATTGCCATTTTTTTGCCCTTCATATTAGTAACATTTTAATAATCCGTATGTCTGGTACCTGTGTGTTTCATGTCATTGAGCACCTCTGAACACACGATGAAGAGACGAAAGGCAGCTGAAGACCAATACAAGAAGGAGGAAGTTCAATGGTTTACGCTTTCCCTCTTTATACAGGCCAATAAACCAATCGACATGACACTCTGATCAGGAACTACATTTTACTAAGAACAGTTTTATTCATCTATCACTGTGCAACTCCTAAAGCTAGCTCTTACAGCCAGTTGAAAGTGGCTTCAGAAACATGGCTAAAAGAAGTTCAATGCATTCTTTGCAGAGAGTTAAAGATAAGTTTCATAATCCTCACAAATCTAATGCAAAAATAAAGAACAAAGCAAAAGTTTAAATGCAACTAATAGATTTTCCTGACTTTATATTAACACCAGCGTGTTCATCAATAAGAAAGAAAATTACCAGATGCAGCATAATTTACTGTAGAAAAGAACAAACAAAAACTATCGTAATAAAACTAAACACAAACGATAGGCACGGAAACATTAAACTTGATCAACCTGTGTTTTTCTTCTTGAGCAGTTACAGTGAAGACAACAGTTACTGCTATTTTTCTTACCCTCTACCACAGCTTCCTGCACTGCAGTAGGGTCAGCTATAGATGTAGGACTACAGTAGAGGAAGTGACTGACATGATGTTGCAGCCACTCTGCAGCTTTTCAGCTTGAGGCTGCAAGTACTAAACCCTTGGTTCAGATAAACCGCCTCTCCACCATCAGCAGCTTACATGCAGATGAAACCAAGTGTGCACATACACAGGACATGCAATTTGGGAGGAGAAAGCACGCGATTTGTGGAATTGGTCTTGCAAAGTTATGAAGGGTTACACAAGGCTACCACACTGGCCCTAATGAATACTGGTTTTTAATTCTAGAAATTTCTGTTTTGCTCCTTTTCTCAAGTTTACATTTGGTGGTGAAGATATCAAAATATATTGACCGCGTTCATTCAGCCTCATTAACATTTTTTCCTGTCAGCCATATTTAAATTTTCATTCTAGTTCATACTAAACATAAGTTTAACTTTTATAATGGAAAGATTTTACTATGTTTTGAACGTCTCCGCCTCATTTTAAAACAATATATTTAAAAATATTTGCATTAGACCCTCTGAAAACCAAAAGCCTCTGCAACAACATAAGACTGCAAATATTGAGCTGTGAAATAAAAATGTATAAAGAGAAATGTCTTTAAAGGCTCAAGGTTATAGCACTGTCAGACAGACATGAGGGAACAGTCTGCAAATGTGTTGGTGAAGAATGCTAACACTGTCTATCTAGAAGTATAAATGCTGGTTAATTCTTAACTTGTCAAGCAGTATAACTTCGAATACCGCTCCTCAGAGGGAAAAACAAGGGTAGATAAGCAATGAGGGGTCAGATGTGGAAGGAAAGTGATGCCGTCTCCCTTTGCAAAGCTTCACTGGTCACCAGTCAAAGTATTGAACTACAAATTTTAATACCGTATCAACAAAATGTATTGAAGTTTGTTGTTGGTGCTCCAGAAAATGAGAAATGAGAAAAAGTTTGACGAGAATGAAACATTTTCTTAAAAAAAAAAAAAAAAAAAAACTAAGCGATGGAAACTATTACCGTGCATTCATTCATGAAACTGATCGTTGTAAATATCTAAACTCAGTGTACTTAGTTCTGTTAATTACTTCAAAGTTGTCTTGCTGGTCCTACTTTACATGGGAGTAACTCAGCATATTCCCTTTGAAAAGAAAACCCTACCATCCTACCAACAAGTGTTGCTCTGTACTCTAACACACCAGTTCTGACCACTGCTCAGTACAAAAATAGCTTGTGTTTGGTGCCATTTGATCCCTGGGATGCAAGTCAAACAACGTTGGTGGTAGCAGTGACCTTAATGGTGCCACAGGGGATAGGTTAGGAAGAGAAGAGTGTGGGCCAGCCATTATTCACACAAATGTTTGCATAAGAAAACACAGCAGGACAAAAACAAGTCTAAAATAACTGTTGTTTCAAATGACTATACATCAAAAAAGAGTCTCTCTCACACACGCACGTGCGCGCACACACACACACACACACACACACACACACACACACAAGGAAAGAAGATCAGGCATTTTGAGGCCTAGCACAGACGGAAATGCCATTAACCTCTCTATCTGCTTCCTGATTAGCTCTTTTGGCTGGGAGAGGGTGATGGCAGACCTGGTCAGTGGCTGATAACCCACATATGAGAGGCTTCACAGCCCACAGCACCTGGAATTAAAACCAGCCATATTCTCACTCTGTTCAGCTGATGTACATAAAACAAGATACACCTTATCATCTAAGCTGAAAAGTTGTCAGACAAGTTCTTTAAGTTAACCAGACTTTTAGAAGTACTAAACTTCTTCAGTCTATCTGGATTTGGGATATTTTTCTTTTTACAAAAACATATCAGTAAAGGCTGAACATTAATCTTATTCATTTACTGTGATTCTTACTACTGCAGATGTGACAAATTAAAAAATCCATGAAAATGATCAGTTCTAAACCAGTACACGCTGAGTATAATATCAGGGTAAGACTTTACATAATCACTTCCTCTATGTGAAAGGCAGTATGCATTACTCTTTTACTCTTTAATCTCTTTTTTAATCTTTCTGGAAACACAAAGAGAAAAGACTGAAATATCTAGAATCAACAACCAGACATTGTGAAGGTTCCGTGATGTTTCCAAGCTTTTACTGTGATAACCACTTACAAGTCAAGCTGTTTATATTCTGATTATGACATCTATTTTCTGAGGAAGCAAAAAGACCAGAGATGGCACTTCTTCACTTTTTTTTCTATTTTTTTCAAAGAGTTCTAAAATTAGTCAGGAATTTGGTTCTGTGTCTCTGGAACGCACCCCCCTAAACTCTGTCCATCACACACCCTCTCTCTTACTAACATAAACAACAGCCTGTATGCTGGGAAAGTCTTCTAAAGGACCTTTAACACAAGCCTATTAACCAGAATCGCATTTTTTCTCTTCCTTTATGAAGAAAAAACTAAGTCTCCTCATCTTCCCACAAATACTATATTCTCCTCGATATATGCATTTCTAAACTGTAGAAAATTAAGCTACACTGAAGTACAATTCACAGTTAGTCTCTCCACTCTGACACAATCTCTTGACTTCAGATAATTAAAGATGAATTGATACTGATGTAATTTGTTTCATTCAAGCATGCAAGAAAACTTCCCATGAGCCCTGTCTATTTTATTCATAAGCTCAACTTAGTTATGAAAAGCAGGGTTGCATCTAAGCACCTTGTGTCTATAGTGCATCAGAAACAGATTTTTTTTAAAGCAGAAGTTGCATGATATTGGAGGAGCTCTTACCCGTCTTCCAGAGGAAGACCATCTCTTCTTCGCTCCTCCACCACCTGCAAATAAAAGCAAAACAAGACATCATTTAGAAAGGTTAACAATGTGAAGAAATGCATTTTCTATCACAGTTTGGTCATAGAAACTGTGACCAAACTGTCACAGTTTTTATGGCTGTGACTGTATATCCAAAATATCAGTTGGGATATTTGTGGATTGCCTCATGTCTGCCACACATTTTGCAAGCATTGACATTGTACACAGGATAGAAAAACAAGTGTGTCTGACATTAACTCTGTTTTCAAAATGCACATGCAGCTTAAATTAATGAATCCAGGATTGATAATAAAATCATAGGGACAACGGTAGGATTTTTAGAAAATCAGGCATAGATACTAAGCCTGATAGTATCAGCTAAACTTCTGTACTCCAGTCTGAGCATGTCTTGTGGAAAGCTCCCAAACACAGCTGAAACTAGATATCTACACTGGAAAAACAGGCAGCTGTTTTTCTAACTGTCAGACATAGGGCAGCGTGATATTAAGAAAACTGCTGTGATGAAGAAATAAATAAAATCTAAATGTATTCATTCAAGCAATGCACAACCTGTTGTGAGATTTATTTTATAGTTAGTAGGCAATAAGACCCAACTACAATTTTAAATCAATTTAATCCAGACCACAATAAGTAATTAAAAACCTTAAGAAAAACGTTTTCATTATTTTAGAGTCAGGAGCATTCATTATAGGGCTGAAATTTTTATAGAAAATTGTGAAATGGCGACAATATTGGTAAATATTGCGATAATTCCCTCAATTGCGTCTTCTTTCTTCTCCTTCGCATCTCTACTTCCATCGTTTGCTGACCTTTAGAATTTTGGACAATGTCACTAGTAGGGTTGTGCCGATCAATCGGTCATTGATCATAATTGGTCAGTTTCCATGAAAAAGTATATAATCGGTGATTGCCGATCACTCTCTTGTTGATGATCACAAAAACCGATTACCTGTGTCTCATACTGTGCAGCCTGCAGAGGCCCTGTGTATCTCCCACTTTCCTTCAGACTGCACAGGCACGCAGCCCCAAACCTTAAGCAATGCTGTGTGTAACTTTAAAGCTTTGAGAGTGAACGGGAAAGTTTGTGTGTTGCGACAAAAAAATACTTTTTGGGTGAGGCAAGTCAAAATGGACCACCACAATAAATTTAATATGACATTTATTTATATCGAGACTGAATGCAGGGGGAAAAAAAGACATCCAGAGCTATCAGATAGTGGGTAAAGCAGCACATAATTGCCAACACTTATCTGGATGAGTATGATGGTCAGAAAGCTAAGCAAATAACCCAAAAAATAATTGAAGTCATCGAGCTAAATGACCAGCGGTGAAACACGCTGGGTTCTACTCTTGCTGTTGGACCTCCACTACACGCTACTGGGAAGTAATATCTCAGAGAAGTATAGACACTAGAGCTGCACCAGACAGTGTTCTCTCACATCAAACGTCTCCTTCAAGCTGCAGCATGTAACTTAAAAAAAATAATAAAGTTTTTACATAACAAATAAACTTTTGCTATGTCCTAACCTGAGACAAATAATGTGTGAAAAAAAAGAATTGTTCACTCAGCAACAACCAATCAGAACCAGCACAAAGCAACTAGCTGTGCTCTCAGGCAGTTTTGATTTGGCAACTTAGGATTGCTTTATAAAGCATCCTGCATTTGCCGTTGAATAAATGTTTCCTTTTTTACATACATGATTTGAAGCAGTGTTGTGAGATTTATTTGACTGTCTGTATAATTTAGGCTATAATTTAGCTTTACTGTTAAATATTGTATTACTGATTGGAGATCTTTCAGTCATCCTTTTGACTGAACATGTGTTGCATTGTGCCTGCAGTGCAAGTATTTTTGCATGTTTTTGTCTAAATTAGACTATTTTATGATTCCATTTTGCCACATCACATAGTGGCATTTATACCAAAAGTGAAAAATTAACAGTCAATCCATGTGATGAGTATCTGTGATCGGCACTCATGGGTGATCGGTATCAGAATCGGCAGAAAACAACATTATCGGAGCACTAGTTACTGGGGTTCAGTAAAGGTGTGATGAGGTGTAAAACTCAATACAAGACAGTACATAATATTGAATTTACAAGAATGAGACTGGACAAGATTTAGGTATTACTTTAAAAAAAAGTAACATGGGTCAATCAGATTGACCCATGTTGCTTAAAGGAACTTTAGGGACTTTATTCTGCATTTTTCCACCAAAAACTCAAACTCATGTCATTTTTGTGGCTTCTTGAAATTCATCAGACATTAGGTAGTGCTTCAACGAGGCAATGCTTGAAGTACATTTACCATTTCCCAGTTGCTGTTGATAGCGTGTGTGCTGGGATTGTGATGAAGCTCAATATTCCCCTAGACATCCAGCCATCAGTGGCTACAAAACATGTTGCATGTTATTGTTTTCATCCAGAATTTTTGCGCGATGCTGGAGGGCAGAAAGACAATTCTTTTAGATGCAATTCATAGCCGCGCTGCCGCAGTAGAACAATTCTATTATACTGAAACCTGAAGATATAGTAGTTAAGTGCAGTGCACCACAGCAAAAGACAAAAATAACAGAAACACATTGAAGAACAACTCAAAAACCACTTGTGTTCTCTTTTCTCACTTTCTGCGTTGGCTACGCTACACACAAACTTGTTGTCGTAGCAACTGACTGACAAAGAGCTCCAACTTGTGTATCAGGATTTAACAACAAAAAAACAAGCAAACATTTCCCACAAAAAGAACAGAACATTTAGTTTGTTACAGTATTATGTTTTCAGGCTTGTTGTTTATTTGAACGTCTGAACACAACGTTGATTAGCTAATTAAACATCTGCTCTATTGATGACCTGTTAGAAAGTTGATGTGTGGGATGCGTTTTTTGGTTAACTGAACGAAAACACACAGAATGCACTTCACTGCCTCGTTTAAGCATTATCCTAAGGTCTGGATAAATATAGCTGATTCTGCGGCACATCAGTATTTTAAGGTTGTCAGAGTCAAGCTAGCATAGCTGACCTACTTTCTGCTACCTCTCTATTTTTATTTTAATTAAAACTTTAAAATGGAATTTGCTTGATATATAAAACTGGTCTGAACAGCTCACTATATATTATAGCATTCTGCTGGGGTTTCTCCATTACAGGATACAGACAGTACCCAGAACAGAGCTGGGCACTGTCTGTCAACAACCTCTTAACCTGAACAAGTTTAAATGAGATTGAAAGCACAACTTCAGTGTGTGAGACGTTTTGTACATTCAGTGTGATCAGCAACGTCTCTGCAGCAGAGCTCACACCCACAGGTGATGATTTCTTTCTGACTGACCAAGTGACACTTTATTTTGTTTCCACATTACTCAATAGAACCAGTTTGGCTTGCTTAGCACCTCAACTGAGCCAGAACCAAACTAAGCCACAAATCAAGCCAAAAATTCCTAATATTTAGCAAATTTGTAAAAGCTTGATTCTTCCAATTAACTTTACAGGCGGCAGAAGTGCTGCAGTGACTGGAGTTTTGTCCGGATGTATGGAGACAATAGTACTGAGGTGCTGCCCCTCCCACACTTGCTGCCCCACACTGCTTGGACAACAGGCTAAAGAAGACTCCCACATTTTTCCTATGTTCTCCAGCTAGACTCCAGCGAGAAGTAGGTGATTTGAACCTATTTCTAGTTGCTAATAATACAAACATACATGGTATGTTAACACCATAACATCAATACATTTTCTCTGAAGGCTATCAATTGACTCATATCTAGTCTAATTGATTTTCCTCTACTTTAAAATTCTAAATGACTATTCAGAATAATGGATTTAAAGGATATTTCAATAACATCTCAACATTCATAACTTCTCTTTTAGACTACAGACCAAATAATAGCATCTGACAAATATATTTGTCATTTCTAAATGAATCAAACTGAATTATGCACTGCAAAATAACATTGCATACACTGCTTCCCACAGTCCTTTAGAAAACATAACAGAAGTGACTTGGAGCAGCTTGAAAAGTTCCAACTGGTGAGGTGTCCAACTATGGCCCCAAGCACATTTAAAGGCTGGTACATTTAAAGGGGATTTAACATGCAAAATCCACTTGTTTAGTCCTTAAAGTTGTGTGTACTTTGAGTGTCTTGAAGTGCAAAAAATGTAAGTTTATTCTCTTCTGGATTATCAATTTTGTAAAGCCACCCTTTTTTTCCTTGCAGCAATTTTGTCATCCAAGTTCAGTTCCGTCGAAATTGCAAGTTGATAAGTCAAAATGTTCGGTTCAGAGCCTATTTACCCACAAGATTCTTTATATCCTTGTGCAGGTTCGTCATCTTCATTCTCCTACTTTGGGTCAGACTGATGGGGCGTGAAATGTCTTACATTTAAAAAGACAGCAGCAAAATAAGTTGCTCTAAAACAAGTCTTCGATCAAGGGTAAACGAGTCTGTGTAATAATGAGTAATTCAGATCAAAGCATTGCTGTTCCACTTCATATAGACCATAAGTTAATGATTTATATATGAAAAGGAAAAAAATGTAAAAGCATGATATATCCACTTTAGTGGAAGCAGCAGATTTTTTCCCTCCAAGAAAGCACAGAAAAACAGTCAATTTGGGAACAGGGCGGCAGGTGAAACTTGCACAAGCAACTGTTAAGATGTGTTTAAACTTGTGGAATTAAAGCTCAACTAACAGAAAACTAAAGACTGTTTTTATTTTAAATTAGACCAGTATTGTCAAACTCCATTCCCCAACAAGTACAACACACCTGAATTAAATGAGTGAGTTACCTCCTCATGCACTCAGTTTCTACGGAGTCCTGCTTATAACCAATGTGATACAGAACGCACACAGCTGAGAACCAGCTGTAGAAAACACCAATGCCATGCTCCGCTTGGAGCATGGCATTGGTGCCACTCTATTCATTGTGAAATGTGACACCCAACAATATCAACAATTTCACAAACCTCAATGGTTTGAGTGACAGAACAGATCCAGTTCCTTAAATTGATATGAATATGGTCATTATTGCAGCAGACTGAGGGAGTATTTAGAAACTTTATGAACATATACACTGAGCATATAAACTGCATCATCTGCATTTTTTTAAACACAGCATACATTCTTTTGTTAATCTACAAAAATGTACCACACAAATGTTTTTTAAACCATGTTTTTTCCTTCTTGCAATTTTCAGCACCGTCTCTTGAAAAAAAGAGTCCTACAGAAAATGCTGTTCAGCCCTCAGGTAGCACCAAACGTCAGGTGATGGCCTCATGACAGGTTATCTGTAAACACTAAACTGCCACTATGTGTATTTTCTGTGCACCATAATTACATAATCATCAGGAATGTCTACAGCAAAATGATAAGAAAAATGGTGCAAGCATCAGATAATTTTTTTTACGAGAAAGACAAAAACTGGATGTGCAGATAACTAAAATGTCAAAGAAGCCTTTAAACCAACTTACAATACACTGTTATCTTACATTAAATAAACTATTCAGTGCACATTAAAATAATCAACTGCAGAGAGTGGTCCTTCACTGTGGTTTCTTTAGGAGTCAGAGGCTGAAATTCACTTTTTGAAACATGGGGAATTTGTACACTTTAGGAGGTGGGGGTTCAAGGTCGTGTATTACTGTATTTTTCAGACTATAAATTGCTCCTGTGTACAACTCACAGTCAAAAAATATGTCATGAAGAGGAAAAAACGTATACAAGACACAGTGGAATAGTCACAGAAAGTCACATTTGTTGTTTTAGAAATTGTTAAACATGACCTTGTTCAGGAACATGGTTCCCCTTGTTCATCGTTTCTGATACACTGATATCTGTGCTCTAAATAGTGTGCTCTGCTGGCGAAGTGGAGCAGATACTCCTGCAGTGGAAAATTTGCCGTGATGGAGAGGCAGTTGCACTGCATGCAGCAGTAACACCAAGAAGGCCCTGCAAATCATTTATACTCATCTCCTTGGTAACAATCAGGATGTGGATACATAGCTGTACCATTCACAAGCCTCTCCTAGCAAAACGTTTCTTAAGAACTAAGGATGCTCCGATCAGGTTTTTTGCTGCTGATTCCAATACTGATCATTCATGAGGCCGATCTCTGCTGATCACCTATCTTTGCCCATCGCCTGGAACGGCTGCTAATTTTTCGCTTTAGGTAGAAATGATACTATGTTATCTGGCAAAATGGAAAGATTATCTGGTAATAAATTCACCTAATTTAGACAAAATAGACATATTTTAATACATATCTAAAATCTTTTTTTTTTTTTTAAAGTTACATGCTGCAGCTTTAAGCAGACGTTCGGTGTGAGAGCTCACTGTCTGGTGGAGGTTGAGCAGCGCTCCGTCTGTGAAATATTACTAACAGTAGCGTGAAGCGGCGGTCCAAGAGCAAGAGCAGAACCAGCGTCTTACACTGCCAGCTTGAAGACTTGAAATATTTTTCGGGTTATTTGTTTCGCTTTCTGACTGTGATGCTAATCTGGGTGAGGGTTGGTAGTTGTGCGCTGCTTTACTCGGTATCTGGCCGCTCCGGATGTCCTTTTTGTCCTCCATTGAGCCTCAATGTAGCCAAACTCCGTCAAGTGCTTGTTTTTTAAATGGCATATTAGATTTGTTGTGTTGATGCATTTTGACGTGCTTCACTCCCAAGGTAATTTTCCGCTGCAACATGGAAACATCCCCACTCACTCTCATAGTGTTATAGTTCCACACGACAGGATTTGTTGCCGCGTGTTTGCTCAGTGTGAAGGAAAGAGGAGATAAGCTGCACACAGGCTGCGTGTGAGATAAATGTGATCGGTTTTGGTGATCGGCAACAACAGAAATCGGCCGATTATGATTGGAGGCCGATCGATTGGCGCACCTCTATTAAGAACCCAACTGTGGACTCTTTCCTCCAGCTCTCGTCTACTTACACATTTGGTTTTCTCTGCTTCACTTCTTCCACCTAATAACTTGGGCCTTAAAGGATATTATGTATTTCCCAGGCACATAGTACCATTGTATTAACACAAATAGCTAACAATGTTCAGTTGTTATAAAGATGCAGTGTATATCAAAAACAACTAAAAAGAAATTTGACATCTTGAAATTGAGTATGTCTCTTTAAGAAGCTCCTGTTCTTTGACATTCATCACAACAATCCTTCTCATTATACTGTTTACAACTGTTCTCAGGAGCACTGGACACAGAAGCAGCTCATATGATGAGTTCAACAGACAGTTCTAGTGAGTGTTTGGAAGTGCTGCTGCTATTCTTAAGGAGCTGTGTAAGGGGGCACAGTACTTCAGGTATGTTTTTGATTAGGAAATAACATATAAAGCTCAAAAAGTTGATTTTACATAATGCTGCCCCTTTAAATGAATGGCATACTTGTAAGCAAAGAAAAACACATAGGAAGAAATGTAACAGTAATTGAGAGATGAACTACAGATCTTGTCACATTTGTACTTTAGTTCCTTTTTGTCTCCTTCACTTTTTGTTGGCAGAGCTGCATCTGCAGCTCTCTATTCTGGCTTGGTTCCATGATCTAATCTTTTCCTGCTCTCATCCTTCTCAGCTCCATCTCCCTTTGCAGCAACAACTCTGTTGAAATAAATACTTAAATAATTAAATTGGTGATGTGACCTCTGACTATGCAGAACTGGCATCACAGGTAACCCAAACTATTTGCACTGAGGTAATTAGTTGCTCATTTCTCCAACTCTTTGGCTTGCATCAATAATCACATTGGTACCCCTTCTCTCTTGCTTCCATCTCTTCTTTCTCTCTCATCTGCCTCTGCTTCTTCGTTCTCCAGATTAATTGTTTCTGCAATAAATTAGCCAGTTTTTAAAAACTCTTTTGGGAAGACCGACACTCCCAAAATTGGAAAAATATAAATAAATAGATGGCTTGATAAAGAATTAATGTGGTAAATATTGGTAAATGTGGTGAAGGAGAAGGATCCTGTTGTCATCTTGGAAAATGAGTCTCAACCACTTCAAGGCCTGCTGGCCGGATACATTAGCACCTTCAGCCAGAGACTCATGTTGTCAAAGTGAACCACAGAGCGAAACAGAAGCCAAGTTTAAGCAACTTAAATCTAATTTTCCCGACACTCAATAATAGATTATTTTTAGATGAACATATGTGCATTGTTATTTGTTATTTATTGTTGCTTGTTATTTATACTTACTGAAATCATTATTTCCCACCAGGTTTTTCTTGGCTCTCCCCCTACCAGGCTAAGCATTGCTTGTTTTTGATTTTAGATTAAAAAAAAAGAAATTAAAAAAAAACTTGATTTTTTTTTTTTTTTTTAATAAGCCGGATTTCAAAAGTCTCTGTTGCCCTGAAGAAGATGGGTTTATAGTTGACGTATTTAACAGGCAACAAAGCCAGGAGAGCAGACTAATCCAGGGTTTCCCCCAGTGTATTATACGCCTGGCGGTCCGCCATGCTTTACTAGCCCCGCCGCCAAGGGGGAAAATAATAATAATAATAAAAAAATTGTTGTTTTTTTTTGTTTGTTTTTTTTAAGGCTGGACTGCAAGCGTCTCTGTTGCTCTCAGCATTTCACTAGCAGAGCAGATTTATTCCTAAAGGGTAGGTTTATAATAGATAGGTTTATAGTTTATGCATTTAAAGCCGACGGCGCGTGGACCAATCACACAGCTGGCGCCTCTGCGCTTTGCCTCGCGCTGCCGCTGCTTTACCTCAGCGGGATCACGCGCGCCTCCTTTCACTCAAACTGGACACAGGCTGACCTGTATGGATACTTACATCAACTTGCTGTGAGGAATTATGATCCTTTGGAGAACTCTACGTAAGAGTTTAAAACCCGCCACGTTAGCTCTGGTTGCGCAGCTCAATGTGAACCGCAGGTATAACTTGTAGCGAATTCAGAGGTGCGCGTTGTGGAGCGGTGAGAATGATTTATCTTTGTGAACGAACAATTATATGAGCCGTTTACATCTCAACACGCTGCCCAGCGTGTGGCTCTGTGTCTGTCTTCCCTGTAAAGTTTGTGTCTGTGGTCCCGGTTGGCTGGAGCGTTTGTGGATAACGAGCTGCGCTAATCTTATCATGCAGGTTCAGCCCGATGAAGAGCTTTCGCGCTCTCCTCGGAGTCACGCATCTGACAGACAGTGAGACGTAAATTGACATTTACATGGTCAATTGATGACATCACCTTAGCCCCGCCCATTTCCAACAGGAAGTAACATGTTTTTTTCAACTGGATGTCTTACTTTTACTCTATGATTCATATGGGTTTCATCTAGAAGTGTGCCAATCAATCGGCCACCGATCATAATCGGCTGATTTCCGTGAAAAGGTGTATGATTGGTGATCGCCGATCACTGTCTCTTGTTGCCGATCACAAACCCCTGCATCTTGTTTTGCTATGCACTACTGGTAGTAACATTTCACAGACGGAGCGTCGTTTCTACAACACCCGCAGTGAACTCTCACACCGAACGTCTGCTTAAAGCTGCAACAGGCAACTTAAACAAACAAAAAAAGATTTTACATATGTATTAAAACTTTCACCATGTAATAATATGAGATAGATAATCTCTGAAAAAAAAAAAATCGATCGATTTGACTTTTGCAAAATTTATGGGACTGAGGACCTACTGTTAAATACTTTACTGATTGCAGGTTTTTCAGTTGTCCTTTTGACTGAATAGCTGATGTATTGTGCCTGCAAATATTTTGTAATTTATGTCTAAATTAGGTGAATTTATTGCCAGATAATTTTTCCATTTTGCCAGATCACGTAGTAGTATTTATACCTAAAGCGTAAAATTAACAGCCAATCCAGGTACGGTTGTCCCTAAATCACACATGCATCATCTGATTTGCACCAAACTGGATATGCATGACCTTTGTTCACCTCTAAGGAGCCCAATAGTATTGAATTGTTATTTGACTATACTGCTCCCCCAAGGTTATTCCATCAGCTATGTTTCCTCACTACATCAGCCGATCTGCACCAGATTGGGTGCGTCGTCAGGGAGCGATGCCGAACTCATCGATGTGTATCGCCTGGCAGACAGGTGCAGAAACTGCGCGAGAGCATCGGTAGTGGCAAGTGGGTGGTGTTGAGAAAATAAATTTAAAATATGCTAGTTTTAAAACTTAACATGTCTTGATTCAAATACCCTAATTGTGGTTTTGAAATTAGTAATATATTCTGGCCTATTGACCTTTATGTTACTTGTAGTTCCAGCAGATGGTTTGCTAGGGTCGTTTGAACTGCCTTTTGTCTGTGTGGGAAAAACAATACAGTAGAATTTCTAGCTTTTCACACTCATCTGTGAAAGGCCGTAAATACGTCAGGGGTTTCTGGCTTCAGATAAAGGGTCAGAGATAGCTCCTGGTTGGATGAGCAAAGATAAGCCTTATTTGAATAAATTAAAGATAAGAATACGCCTTCACTATAAAACAATCCACATAGAGTAACAAATCAGATTTGCTCTTGCAATTCTCCAAAGACGTCTTTGCTTTTCTTTCTTTCCTTCTTTTTCCAAGTCTGTCAGGTAAATGAATGCATGTCTCCGTTGCTCTGCAGTTTCTGTTGTAATTTTATGCATCGTCTTCTATTGGATTAAACTCTGTAATTCTGTGATGTCAACACGCATTGCTGTTTTCTTCTGAGTGACTACACGTGGCCGCCGAGAGAGGACCCGGGATCATAAAGGAAGACAGACAGCCAAACTTTTCCAAAATTAATTAAGAATCTCTTCCTTAATAATAGTGGCGGTGCCAGAACCCCAGCGGTCACCAGGAGGCCAAAGCTGCGCTGAGCTGTGAGTAGGCCTGTCGCGATAAACAATAAATCAATTAATCGCACGATAAATTAAACCCATCAACCTCATTTTAATTATCGGCGTTATCGACTCTTACCGTTTTTCTTTCTGTTGATGGCACTGAATGAAAAAAAAGGCTCAACTCCGATGCTCTCCCCTGACCCTCCCTTCCTCATTTCCTTTGTGTAATGTCCAGCGCACACTACATGAGTTGTCGGCCGATTGTCAGCCCATTTTCAAAACCTGAGAGACCACACATTAGCCGACAGAAATCCTAGGTATAATGGTTCGATCGGATTCGATCGTGCCGTGTGGTGTCCAGCCACATGGGCACAAAATAATAGCTACAAGTCCTGTTAACTAATTTTAAAATCAATGCTTTACTAGAATTTACCTGTGATGCATGTGGCTCGAGTCAGCGTAAAGTTCTGACTGAATTTATAACCTATTTATGCCACGTTAACGAAGAACAGTTGAAAACTTACCGGGTTTATCAACTACGGTAGCAATTTGGCTCCAACTCCTCTCCTTGTCATTTCTATATTCTTTGTACGAAATGTTGAATAAACATGAATAAACAACAATGTTGTTTCCACATATAATCTCCGAAGTCAGCTGGACTTGGGGTTGCACCGTGTCAGCTGTTTGGGATTCCCCTCCGTAATTTCCCCTCAAAAAGCAGGAGGAGAATCCGTGCTTTCTGATTGGCTACCTGTCACATTCAGCTTTAAGCTCCCAGTCGGGGAAAACCCCTGATGTAGATCGGAGCTACGGTAACACACCATACACTGCAGAATGATCGGTTACAAAACCGCAAGCGACAATCTTGGAACACCCAACGTTCTAAGATTGTTGTAAAGGGATAATAGGTGCAAAAAATTGTGTAGTGTGAACTATTGCATTAGGTCAGGGGTGTCCAAACTACGGCCCGTGGGCCAACTGCGGCCCGCGGTCCAGTTTTTATTGGCCCGCAGCAAATTCTGAAAATATAACTGAATATGGCCCGCACAAGAAGCTTGAGTTCAGCTCTGCTGCACTTCTCAGTTTCAACACTAGATGGAGCCAGCCACAGAAATGAGTCACCAGAAATGACTCATGTCATTTCTGGTGATATGAGTCACCAGAAATGGCAGCACCGATGAAACGCAAAATAGCAAGTGAGTGTAGGAGATTTCAAACACGGTGGGAAAATGAGTATTTTTTCAAAGAAATCAACGGAAAGTGTGTCTGTTTGATTTGCAATGAAGATGTTGCTGTGATGAAAGAGTATAATGTCCGTCGGCATTATGAGACCAAACATCAGAGCTACACATCGTACACTGGTGTCGAACGTACACAGAAAGAAAGTCAAGCAAATGGCAGCTAGCCTGCAAGCTCAACAGCAGTTTTTTTCCCGTGCTAACAAAATACAAGAAAACGCCACAACAGCAAGTTATGAAGTCGCTAAACGTATTGCCCAGCACGGCAAACTGTTTTCAGACGGTGATTTCATAAAGCAGTACCTCATCAAAGTAAGAGAAATAATGTGTCCAGAAAAAGTGCCTAATTTCAACAATGTGAGCTTATCCAGAAATACAGTGGTGCGGAGAATCGAGGACTTGTCAGCTAACTTGAAACTTCAGCTGAGAGACAAAGCTTGTGCTTTTGATTTTTACTCAATAGCATGCGATGAGAGCACAGATGCCACAGACACCACGCAACTGTTAATTTTTTTCTGGAGAGTAGATGATAATTTTTGCTGTACGGAGGAGCTGCTCGATATGATGAGCCTAAAAGGCACAACGACGGGAAAAGATATTTTTTGAAGCTGTGTCAGAGGCAGTTGAAAAGATGGGGCTTAAATGGGACAAGCTCTGTGGAGTAACAATGGATGGAGCTCCAGCCATGACGGGCGAGCGCAAAGGAATGGCATCGTTGGTGTGCGCCAAGGTAAAAGAGAGCGGAGGTGAGGCTGTTAGGATGCACTGTATAATCCACTAAGAAGCACTGAGTGTCAAGACTGTCCAGCTGGGCGATGTGATGAACACTGTTATAACTGTCAACATAATTCGAGCTAAAGGACTGTACCACAGAGAATTTCAGGCTTTCCTATCTGACGTGGACGCTGATTATGGGGATATACTCTACCACTCTGATGTGCGCTGGCTCAGCCACGGCTCTGTGCTGCAGCGGTTTTATTCGCTACGATCAGAAATCGACCGGTTTTTAAAAGAGAAGGATCGAGCTCTTCATGAACTAAGTGACCCTCTGTGGCTGGCAGACCTGGCATTTTTAGTTGATCTTACCCATCATGTGAATACACTGAACAAGAACCTACAAGGCAAAGAACAGCTGCTGCCACAACTGTATGCGCACATGAAAGCCTCCTGCGTAAAGCTCCGCCTGTTTGAGACACAACTACGAGGCTTTAATCCTGCACACTTCCCTGCGCTGTCTGAAATCAAGTCTGCTTTTCCAAAGACCGACCTTTCTGCTAAAAAGGAGAAAGATGTGTCTGTGATTGCATCTCTTGTGACAGAATTCAACCAGCGTTTCCAAGATTTTTCTGGCGTTGAAAAACAAATCAAGCTGTTCTCGACCCCTTTTCTGGTGGATGCAGAAGAAGTGGAAGAGAGTCTGCAATTAGAACTGATTGAAATGCAATGTGATGATTCTCTGAAGAGTCAACATCAGCTTCTCTCCCTCCCTGAATTCTATCAGAGTTTGGATAATGCCAAGTTTCCTCTGATGAGACTCCACGCAAAAAGAATGATGAGCCTGTTCGGTTCAACATACATATGTGAACAAACATTTTCTCAGCTAAATCAGAACAAAAGCAGACTGAGAACCAGAATGACGGGTAGCCATCTCTGTGAAATCCTTCGTGTCTCAACCACTAAACTTTCTCCTAACATGTCAGCCATCCTTCAAGCCAAAGGGCAGCATCACTGCTCCCACTGAATGCAATGTTCTTCACATTATAGATAAGTTAGAAATACAAATAGTATTGATGTGTAAATATGTGACCTCTAGTGTGTGGCCCGGCCCTTTGTTTATTTTTCTGTATTTGGCCCTCACTAAAAAAAGTTTGGACACCCCTGCATTAGGTAGTCGGATGTGCCCATCTTCTCTATTTAAATCTAGTGATTACTGAAGGGCAATATAGTATACAGACTTTATAATCTGCACTTTTTTGGTTGAATGCAGTATTTATTTCCACTTTGGCTTTATGTTGTTTAGTTTTTATTCAAGTAGGTTTTTTGTTAATGGGGACTGAGAATTCATTTTATTTTTGTTTTTGGTTGTTTAGTTTATTTAGTTAATCAGTTCCAGTGTTATGTGTTCTATTGAAAACAAAGTACATCTATCTATGGCAGGAAATCGCATGCATTATTAGTCATTTCCATTAATCAGTGTCAAAAGGTCTTGAAACAATATTATAGTTTATTGCAATAATTTTTTGGACAATTAGCAAAATTTGTTATCGTGACAGGCCTAGCTGTGAGGGCCTCCGATGCCGCTTGTGGCTTTTATCTTCTGATTCTTATGTTTCCACCAAATGAATTGGCTTTTTGGAGGCTTTATTATATTAAAAAACTCACCAAAGTTGGCAAACACATCAAGTCTGTGTGAAAATTCCGTATTTTAAAGTTGTTGCAAAAATCGCAAAAGAAACGGCTCAACAGCGCCACCTAGCAACTTTCAAAATACTCTCCCTTGTCTCCCTTGTTGACCCTTGTCCAAGCCCGACAGGAATGCGGTCCAATATTTGTTGGTGTGGCCTAATTACTCCACAGTGCCCCCTAGAGTTTTTTTTTTTTATCAGTCCCAAGTCATGCTTTAACCCAGTTATGAAACTTGGCACACAAGTGTATCTTGTCAGGACCTACAAAAAAGTCTCTTGGAGCCATGGTCCAAACTCACTGGCCATTT
>NW_006800553.1:158110-161854 GCF_000485575.1 Poecilia formosa | reverse complement strand
ACTGTTGAAGCGCTGCCTTTCGGAATAGTGCATGTGTGTTGGGATTGTTGAGAAAATAAATTTAAAATAAGCTAGTTTTAAAACTTAACATGTCTTGATTCAAATACCCTAATTGTGGTTTTGAAATTAGTAATATATTCTGGCCTATTGACCTTTATGTTACTTGTAGTTCCAGCAGATGGTTTGCTAGGATCGTTTGAACTGCCTTTTGTCTGTGGGAAAACAATACAGTGGAAGTTGTAGCTTTTCACACTCATCTGTGAAAGGCCGTAAACACGGCAGGAGTTTCTGGCTTCAGATAGAGGGTCAGAGACAGCTCCTGGTTGGATGAGCAAAGATATGCCTTATTTGAATAAATTAAAGATAAGAATACGCCTTTTATTATAAAACTTTCCACATAGAGTAACAAATCAGATTTGCTCTTGCAACTTCTCCAAAGACATCTTTGCTTTTCTTTCTTTCTTTCTCCTTCTTTTCTATTTGTCTCAGGTAAATGAATGTATGTCTCTGTTGTTCTGCAGTTTCTGTTGTAATTTTATGCATTGTCTTCTATTGGATTAAACTCTGTAATTCTGTGATGTCAACACGCATTGCTGTTTTCTTCTGAGTGACTACACATGGCCGCCGTGAGAGGACCCGGGATCATAAAGGAAGAGAGAGAGCCAAACTTTTCCAAAATCAACCTCATTTTAATTATCAGCTTTATCGACTCTTACCGTTTTTCTTTCCGTTGATGGCACTGAATGAAAAAAAAAGGCTCAACTCCGATGCTCTCCCCTGACCCTCCCTTCCTCATTTCCTTTGTGTAATGTCCAGCGCACACTACATGAGTAGTCCGCCGATTGTCGGCCCATTTTCAAAACCTGAGAGACCACACATTAGCAAACAGAAATCCTAGGTATAACGGTTCGATCGGGTTCGATCGTGCCGTGTGGTGTCCAGCCACATGGGCACAAAATAATGGCTACAAGTCCCGTTAACTAATTTTAAAACCAGGCATTAATCAATGCTTTACTAGAATCTACCTGTGATGCATGTGGCTAGAGTCAGCGTAAAGTTCTGACTGAATGAAAATCATTATAACCTATTTATGTCACGTTAACGAAGAACAGTTGAAAACTTACCGGGTTTATCAACTACGGTAGCAATTTGGCTCCATCTCCTCTCCTTGTCATTTCTATATTCTTTGTACGAAATGTTGAATAAACATTAATGTTGTTTCCACATATAATCTCCGATGTCAGCTGGACTTGGGTTGCACCATGTCAGCTGTTTGGGATTCCCCTCCGTAATTTCCCCTCAAAAAGCAGAGAATCCGTGCTTTCTGATTGGCTACCTGTCACATTCAGCTTTAAGCTCCCAGTCGGGGAAAACCCCTGCTGATGTAGATCAGAGCTACCATAACACACCATACACTGCAGAATGATCGGATACAAAACCGCAAGCGACAATCTTGGAACGCCCAACGTTCTAAGATTGTTGTAAAGGGATAATGGGGCAAAAAATCGTGTAGTGTGAACTATTGCATTAGGTCAGGGGTGTCCAAACTACGGCCCGCGGGCCAACTGTGGCCCGCAGTCCAGTTTTTATTGGCCCGCAGCAAATTCTGAAAATATAACTGAATATGGCCCGCACAAGAAGCTTGAGTTCAGCTCTGCTGCACTTCTCAGTTTCAACACTAGATGGAGCCAGCCACAGAAATGAGTCACCAGAAATGACTCATGTCATTTCTGGTGATATGAGTCACCAGAAATGGCAGCACCGATGAAACGCAAAATAGCAAGTGAGTGTAGGAGATTTCAAACACGGTGGGAAAATGAGTATTTTTTCAAAGAAATCAACGGAAAGTGTGTCTGTTTGATTTGCAATGAAGATGTTGCTGTGATGAAAGAGTATAATGTCCGTCGGCATTATGAGACCAAACATCAGAGCTACACATCGTACACTGGTGTCGAACGTACACAGAAAGAAAGTCAAGCAAATGGCAGCTAGCCTGCAAGCTCAACAGCAGTTTTTTTTCCATGCTAACAAAATACAAGAAAACGCCACAACAGCAAGTTATGAAGTCGCTAAACGTATTGCCCAGCACGGCAAACTGTTTTCAGATGGTGATTTCATAAAGCAGTGCCTTATCAAAGTAATAGAAATAATGTGTCCAGAAAAAGTGCCTGATTTCAACAATGTGAGCTTATCCAGAAATACAGTGGTGCGGAGAATCGAGGACTTGTCAGCTAACTTGAAACTTCAGCTGAGAGACAAAGCTTGTGCTTTTGATTTTTACTCAATAGCATGCGATGAGAGCACAGATGCCACAGACACCACGCAACTGTTAATTTTTTTCTGGAGAGTAGATGATAATTTTTGCTGTACGGAGGAGCTGCTCGATATGATGAGCCTAAAAGGCACAACGACGGGAAAAGATATTTTTGAAGCTGTGTCAGAGGCAGTTGAAAAGATGGGGCTTAAATGGGACAAGCTCTGTGGAGTAACAATGGATGGAGCTCCAGCCATGACGGGCGAGCGCAAAGGAATGGCATCGTTGGTGTGCGCCAAGGTAAAAGAGAGCGGAGGTGAGGCTGTTAGGATGCACTGTATAATCCACTAAGAAGCACTGAGTGTCAAGACTGTCCAGCTGGGCGATGTGATGAACACTGTTATAACTGTCAACATAATTCGAGCTAAAGGACTGTACCACAGAGAATTTCAGGCTTTCCTATCTGACGTGGACGCTGATTATGGGGATATACTCTACCACTCTGATGTGCGCTGGCTCAGCCACGGCTCTGTGCTGCAGCGGTTTTATTCGCTACGATCAGAAATCGACCGGTTTTTAAAAGAGAAGGATCGAGCTCTTCATGAACTAAGTGACCCTCTGTGGCTGGCAGACCTGGCATTTTTAGTTGATCTTACCCATCATCTGAATATACTGAACAAGAACCTACAAGGCAAAGAACAGCTAGTGCCACAACTGTATGCGCACATGAAAGCCTTCTGCGTAAAGCTCCGCCTGTTTGAGACACAACTACGAAGCTTTAATCCTGCACACTTCCCTGCGCTGTCTGAAATCAAGTCTGCTTTTCCAAAGACCGACCTTTCTGCTAAAAAGGAGAAATATGTGTCTGTGATTGCATCTCTTGTGACAGAATTCAACCAGCGTTTCCAAGATTTTTCTGTCGTTGAAAAACAAATCAAGCTGTTCTCGACCCCCTTTCTGGTGGATGCAGAAGAAGTGGAAGAGAGTCTGCAATTAGAACTGATTGAAATGCAATGTGATGATTCTCTGAAGAGTCAACATCAGCTTCTCTCCCTCCCTGAATTCTATCAGAGTTTGGATAATGCCAAGTTTCCTCTGATGAGACTCCACGCAAAAAGAATGATGAGCCTGTTCGGCTCAACATACATATGTGAACAAACATTTTCTCAGCTAAATCAGAACAAAAGCAGACTGAGAACCAGAATGACGGATAGCCATCTCTGTGAAGTCCTTCGTGTCTCAACCACTAAACTTTCTCCTAATATGTCAGCCATCCTTCAATCCAAAGGACAGCATCACTGCTCCCACTGAATGCAATGTTCTTCACATTATAGATAAGTTAAAAATACAAAACGTATTGATGTGTAAATATGTGACCTCCAGTGTGTGGCCCGGCCCTTTGTTTATTTTTCTGTATTTGGCCCTCACTAAAAAAAGTTTGGACACCCCTGATTTAAAAGAAGGGTTGTGGCAGTTTAATTTATACAAGA
>NW_006800553.1:143770-157146 GCF_000485575.1 Poecilia formosa | reverse complement strand
GGGGACCCCTGGATTAAAGTCTCCATCTCGGCTTTTTTAATGAAATCGTATCAGAGTGTACTCATCCTACAACTTTTGAAATACAGAATTCAAACTCAGTCAGCATAGTCTTGAGGTACTGAAGGTCAAAAGTTATCCTACAGTTTTTTGTACATCAAAGCATGTTTCAATCTTTGACAATTCGCCATAAAACAGCAAGGTTCAATAACTTCCACATGCAAGGTCACAGCTGCACCAGATTTTCTGTCTCATTACAGACCAGCCCTCATCACATTCACATGGTCAATTGATGATATCACCTTAGTTCCGCCCACTTCCAATCGGACATCCTGTTTTTTCTACTGCATGTTTTACTTTTACTCTTTCATTCATTTAGTTTTAAACCAGTGCCAAGTGACATAAAATGATAGGATGATGAAGTCTGTCAACGCTGTCTGCTGGCTGAACCGTGTGGGTGTGGCCAAATGGCGAATTTCAACCCCTCACCGTATGTATATGATCGTGTCTAAATCATATGCAACAATTATAATCATATGCATCATCGGATTTGGATCAAACTTCCTATGATTAACTTTTCTGAACCTCTAAAGAGCCCAATAGCATTAAATTGTAAATTGACTCCACTGCGCCCCCTAGGTTATTCCATCACCTATATCTCCTCGCTATATCAACCAATCTGAACCAGATTTTTTGTACATCGTCGGGAATACATTGATACATACTGCCTGGTGGACGGGTGCGGGTGCGAGAGGGTCTACGGTGGCGAGCGGGCGGCGTCGCTGGAGCTCCCACAGTCGCCACGAGGCCAGAGTGGCGCTGAGCTTTGAGGGCAGTTGAAGGCTGCTTGCAGCTTTAATTTTTATTATTATTTTTCCGGTTACACAAAGTATCAAACCATATCTAATGCTTTCTCCACTTAGTCAGCCAGAGTGAATGTGCCCAGTCACGGGGAGATCTGAAAAACTTTTCCCTTAAAGTCCAGGCAGCCATACCAGTTTCTGTTTGTTATTAAAAACTCAACAGACATGAAATGGAAGCGCTACTAAAGCCACATAAATTAAATCTCCCGTTTGCCCAGCAGAGATGGCGAGTGCAGCGGGTTTAACTCATGATGTAGGACCGGTCCAAGGTTGTATGAAGCCTTGAGCAGAATTTGATGTAGGGCCCCCTCTTGCTGGTAAAACATCAGCACAACTAACAACATTTCAACATGGATTTAGTAAATTCTGGAAGAGGGGGCCTAGTTTAACTGGTCAACCTTAAAAGCAATCAGTAATAATTGTAGTTTACCGAGATATATTTGTGAAAAAATGGAGCTCAAACTGGCGAGCATTTCACTGGCAATGTCTTCGCATAATATACAATTACCCAGGATCATTTTAACATTTTCTGTTGACTTAACATCTTTTAATACAAAAATACGGTGGGCCGCTAGTGGACCGCCCCGGTGCCCTGATCACCAGGCTTAGCAAGTTTTCTGGGGGAAACCCTGCAATTACTTACATCACTCTTAGGTTAATTTATTTTATAGACTTTACTCAGAAGCAGAAGACGTGGAGCCTCCTGAACAACCATCATGCCAAAACCACCGGAGAATTAAACGCTGCAGATCCGACACACATTTATATTAAATAAATAATGTCCAAGAGTCTAACATGCTGTCACAAACACTGATTCTTCTCGATGTAGACTATCACTTTCACTTACAATCCCAGTTAACCGTCACATTTACTGCAAGAGTAAATGCACAATAGTTTTGAGTAACGTGAGACACACTACTAGCAGAGGTCATCGTTCAGCGTTAGTTTGTGCTAGCTGACAAATGATGTTCATGCCGAACAACAAGACATTATTATGGACACAATAAAGTATTATTATCTTATCTCATCACATCGCCATCATCTGCAGATTTGTGTTGAAGAGTAGGAGCGGCACCTTCCTTCATTCAGAGTCTTGGGAAAATTCTGTTGGTAGTTTTCAAAGGATTCCTAACTAAACTGATCTGTACAAATTACAGTTGTCTTGGGCAACATCACAGGGATATGAATATGCCATGCAGCTCTGTTCTATGTGACTGGGAGAAAATGCATGAATGCATGCTCTGTATTGCAGCCAACAGCAAAACATTTTTCTTTCCCAGCAGTCACTGCAGCAGCAACTTAACATCTTCTTGTAATGAAATGGGTGGAGCTCCACTGGGTTGCCATGTGAGGGGCGGGGCACAGTTTGGGGTTGCTAGATAACAGAATTGTGATGCAACAGTTTAGAGTTTTTTTGAAAAAGGTCGTTTTCCAGACACCAACAGAATATTTACTAATTGCCAAAAAACAACAGGAGTTTTTTTTTTATCTTATGGACTGATACTAGCACCAGGAGATCATAAATGAAAGGACAGAAACATGTAAAAAGAGAATTTGCATGTTAAAAAATGTCCTAAATCCTCAGCAAAGTGTTACTGCTTTCACAGCCACACACACTCATTCACTGGCATTTGAAAGCTGGAGTGTGGTGATTATGGGGTAAAATGTACACACTTATAGTTCCTCCTCCATACAAACATACTCAAGAAGGAAAGTGTAAATACCTGAAGCGGCACAAATGGGTCTGTCTCCTCTGGCTGCCAGACCTCAACCACGCTCGTGGACATCTGACTCAGAGCTTTGTGGGAATGAGATGAAATCAAATTAACATCTGATCATTAAGCTATGTGAAAAACAAACAAAGTATCAGATATAAGCAGCAGATTTAGATTAGGAGCTGCAACTTATATTATGTTGCAGGCTAAACTCTCGTAATTCTTTATTTTTTAGATTTATAAAACAATAAGGCAAAAATTAATCAAAATAAAATAAATTGTAGTTTTACATCCCCCTCACCTTGCTATCAGAATGTAAATTTAACACTATAATTCCATACATAGACTGATATGTGTGTGCGGATATCTATATATAGATAAATGTGCATATATACATACAACACACTGCTATGGTAAAAACTGGAAATTCAGTCCAGCTCATAGTACTAGGAGCATCTCTGATGTGCATGTTGCACCTGTCATAGGTTTCCTGCATTGAAAAACCTTATGACTGAAGTAGCACAATTTGTATTTTTGGGTGCAATCTAAATTTACTAATATACTTGATCACAATAATGGATAAATAAAAATCCAAAAATGTACTCCAGTGTTCAAGAATGTGGATATTAGAGAGCCCTTAACAATAGAGTCAAGTTGGAAGTATACCTAGGTCTTCTCTTATTTAATCATTTTTGAAAACATTCTAAGACACAACTGTTTTCAAGATGAGAATAATTTACAAAAATTTCCAGACTTAAATAAGAGCAAACAAAATAAATAAGAACAAACACTGAGTGTGAGAAAAGAGTGGCAATTTGAAAAGGACAGTAAGCAGGAAGCCTTGTCATTGACTTTTAAAAAGTAGAATCGAGAGCCTGATCCCTCAGTTTGACTCTTCTCCAGAATAGCTCCCAGTTTTTGGCGCAAAGATCTTTGGAACCTGGTTTAAAATGTACAATAAAATGTGCAAATAGGATCCCTCATGCTGTCCTGAAATCTCTCTGCAGGTTGGAGGAAGACATACTGATCAAATATTGTCACTCACTCACTGTTGTTGCTACAATCCATCCAAAGATCATTTGCACAAATTGCTATAAAATAACTTGGCATAATGACTATACCTTTCTCACAGAAAAAACACAGGGTCCAGTGAATTTAAATGCGATGCAGTCAGTTAGTGTTTTTAGGTGGACTTTTTTTTAATAATTGGCACAGTGTGCTCTACTGGTCTGCTAAATAGGCTAGAACTTGACAGTTTGTGGTAGGACTTGCTTCTGATTGAGATTAAATAAAAACGAATTGTAAATATGTCCATTTGAATTGCATGTTTCCATTACAAACTAGCGCTATATAAACAAACTGAATTATTAATACGAAGATATCTGAACTTGTAGTGAATGACAAGCAATCACGAGCCAGGAAACGAGTCTTGCTCGGGAAGTTGACAAAGACTGTTTGCTAGCTGCTTGTTTAGCAGCAGGTTAGCTCAGAAGCTAACGAACTTAGAAAAGAAAAAAAAACACTTTATTGCTAATGAAAAAAAACATTAAGTGGTGCAGAATTGCTCTAAAAACCCCATCTAGATTTCATAGTACGAACAGATTACATTGGTAGTAGGGTAGTTAATCTTCTCTACCATTTTCGAGCGTAACGCACTCAGTCAGGTAGCTAACTTCATTTTTTTCTCCTAGAAACGGTTGTTATTGATTCAACCCGAAAACGCTTAAAACAAAGGTGAGAACAAACCTTGCAACTGAGCCCCTCCGTGTTGAACGTATGGTAGAAGTATCTGAAGTATTCCTAAAAATATATTAATCCACGTTTTCCTGTGACAGTGGCTGTCTTGTTGGAAGCCCTGTAGCCCCGCCATGCCGCCTCTGAGCTAACAGCCTGCCGTGTTTCGCTGTGTTGCTCTTTCTGTGTCAGAGCTGCTGCAGCAGCAGCAGCAGCTTCCTCGTCGCTCGCTGAAAACACAGCGTGTAATGGGTGTAGCTCCCATCACGGCTGTTCATGCACGTCTATAGCAGAATAAAACAAACAAGTGTGACAAAAAGGTATCAGGGGTGTCCAAAAGTACTAAAAAGTAGTTCAAGTACTCTGAAGCGATGGAATGTTAATTACAAGGTTATTTCATTTTTTCATAGTTTAATCCCCTTTCATTACGTTCACCACCCAACCTTCGGTTCAGTTCAGTTTGCACAGCGCTATATAAAAAGTTATTTTATATAACAGCCGGTTTTAATCTCATGAAAGAAAACTGTCCAGAAAAGATGTAAGAAGCAGAAAGTAATAACTTTTCAGCTTTTCATCCTGAGCAAGCATAGGGTAATAGTGGTAATAGAGAAATATTTTCTCAACAGGAAGAAGCCTCCAGCAGAATCATGGGTGTCCATTTTCTGCCATCCACTTGAGGTTAAGAGGACAGAAACATCATAACTAATTCACACTTCTAATTTTGCACATATGAATTAACATTAGTTTTGTGAATTATGGTAAATGGTAGAAGAAATGACCAAGTTTCAATTATTACATACATACATATACATATATACATATATATATATGTATGTATGTATGTATGTGTGTGTGTGTGTAACATAAACATTTATATTAGATTTCACAAAAAAGGTACTGAAGGATGTGCATTGTTAGTATTATTGACATTTGGAAAATAACACTTTCTCACTGAGCATTAATTTAATAATCACTACAAGGAAACATTTGCTTTTGTCTAGGAGCAAATACTTAGATGTCTCAAGGGAACTGAGGCTGAGGGTACTGCATTTTATAGTTCTCCAGAAGTCAGTGAGTAGAACTCCACGAATGAATCATAGTTGGGACGGGTTGGACAAGTACCTGCATGATGCCACTATTCACACATGTGGGTGTGTCAGCGCCCTAAAAACTGGAGCACATTTTTCAGCTGCATCAGTACTGCCGCAGACAGCAGTACAGAAAATGAACCTGACTTTGAGCCTCACCAGATTTTAAAGACAGTGCATCTGCTACTTCAAAAACAAAGTACACAGAACCTGTTTAAGCTCAAGGAGGGGCTGGAGCCCAACTGTTATCAGGTGGGTCACACCCGGTTTGGACTGCTTGCCCATCACAGAATCAACACAGTCACTCACATAAGGCAATTCAAAGAAAATAGTAATAATCTAATGTGGAGGTTTTTCTAACAGAGAGGAAACCCAAGAAGACAGTGGGAATAATAATAATAAAAATGCAGACTTTGCTCAAAAACCAGAGACTGCTGTAACAAATGTAGTACGGTGCCACCCGCACATGGAACATTTCAAATTTAAATCAGCCAACCAAGACGCATCAACTAGGTCAGATGAGTAAACCCAGTACAACCAAATACCCGTTCTGCATTTGTTTAAACAGAAGGCAAAGAGAGGAAACAGGGCAACCGTCATTTTAGATGCCTTAAGACAAGAGAGTTCCCTTTTTTCTAAATACAGAAAAGAATTGTGCAGCTTCGGTGGAAGAAATGCTTTAATGACAGATTTTGCATAGACATAAAATGGAAAACCTGGTGTAAAAAAACAAACTATTATCCAACATTTAAACAGTGATAACCTCAGCTGGTACAAGGACTATGAAACTCATGCTCATTTTTTTTGTAATGAAATAACTTTAATGCACTTGAAGTAGTAAATATTTACAAAACTATTACTAAAACTTTTCTTCAACATTTTACTCTGGTATTTGTCCTACTGCATTAAATCAAGGCTGCTCAAAGATGACAAAAATGAAAAATCTAAGAGGAAAAGTACACTAGTCCTTGAACCCAAGCCATCTGTAGAAGACATGTAGATGCTCCCATTGAAGATCCAGATGTAGTGAGTGTTGATTCTTTTTCATCATCAGCTTGGAGGTCTCAGTTTTCATCCAAACAGGTGCCCACCATGTCAGTCTGCTTACTTATTTAATCACAGGATGCCCCCCACACCTCAATCATTAATGCTTGACCGTCTTTTCCAGGTGCACCTACGCACCGTCTCTACTGATGAATTCATATGGGTTGGTGAAATCACCAACATCTCTCTTCAAGATGTAAAACTAACTGAATCCTGCTGCATAATCTTTGCTCCAGGGAACACAACAAAAACTTGGAATTAGGTCATCAGGAAAACTGGGTTCAAACAAAATCTCTATTAAACATTTTTCCCTCTGTGGAAGATATCCCAATCAGTCCATGTAGTCAAAGTCCTCAGGGATGCCAAAGGCCTTGTTGATACAGCTGTCATCAAAAGAAAACTTCTTTTTTGTCCAAGACTTGATAGCAAAAACATTGTCTGAAAGAAGAAATAATCCAATATTGATAAAACATAAATTTGACAAAAAGTATATAAAAGTAGTTTACCCAAGCAGTGCTACCCCATTTTAAAGCAAAGTCACTTAGGAAACAGGAGAAAGATGTTTCACTCCTAGAAGCTCCTGTAAAGTCCATAGACACAAAACCATTTGTCATTGTTGATGTTTTGGCTGAAGAGAATGGAGAACTACTTTTAGCTATTAACTTACCTGCAGCACCTAGAAAAGATTGGTTAATTATGGCAACAAACATATTGAAAATTAGGTACTCTGTTTCTGTTTTCCACTGTTGCTTAACAATGTCAGAGAGGCAACAAAGGAGAAACACTATTTAGCTTTTTAAATTTTTTGGGAACAACTGTAAGTAAGCTCTGATGTTCTAAAGCTCCAAGCTTCCTTTTACTATCAAGATTTGGAAATCTTGATAGTAAGGCTAAGGAATATGAATATTCATGCTTTACAGACTTTAAACGTCTTTTGAAAAAGTTGGAAGATGAGATTATCTGAATAGCCATCATATAAAGGACTTAATTATGGCAACTGACACCAATGCATTCACACAACAAAATTGAAAAAGCATTTTCACCATTTACATTTTTTGCAGCGACATTGTCTCTTCATGTCTTCTCTAGTGATTTTTTAACAGTTTATTTCCAGTCTATGTAGACATAGATATGAGAAATGCACATCAGCTTTAAAATTTGAGTATTAGCAAAAATAGCCAATGAAGGATGACAGTGGATAGTGAAGGTTTTTTTAAAAGGAGCATCTGTAAAGAGTTTGTCATCAGCAAATGAAAGCTCAAAATGGTCTTAGTTTAGAGAATCAAAAATAAAAGTTGAGTATGGACAGTCAAGCTAGAAGCTAGTCAGAGTGGAGAAAAGGTCAAATTGAACTTCTGTCAACTGAAAACAAAGGACCACATATTTGCGAATGCAAAACAAAATACCTCTACAAAGTCTGCAAGTGCAAAAAGTCTGTTTTGCAGAAATTCCACCAATTAATGCTAAACCCCACTAACACTTTTAGCTCTAGACAAGACAGAAGTGATGAAATGAGTCACAGGCTTGCGTGGGAGGGTCTACAAATTTGGTTGAAGTTACAAACTGCAAAGAATTAAGATTTCTTCAGCTAATAGCACCTAACGGCAGGACAGACGTTACGTAAAGCAGGAAAATAAAATATGTTCTGTACATTTCAACAGAGAATATGTACAATTTGTTGTGAGATGATTTATTTGAATGTCAGTCTTTTTTTCATAATCATAGCTAAACCACAAGTAATGTTTCACATTCACTCAGTGAAGTGGTTTGAAGCATGTTTACTTAAGCAAATTTGGAGATTTGTGTATCTTTATGTCACCAGTCATTACAGATAATATCTAGTCATACAAAAATAAACATATCAAGAAATAAACATACCTGTCCACCTGGAGACAGCTTCTTTTGCTACAACATTCGACTTTCCTGCAAGACACATTTTGTCATCAGCATTTGCACTGCATTGTTTAAAGTTTATGTTGTAACAAACAGTTATAAATTTTGAAGAAGCAAAATAAGCCTGTGAAACAACAAGTAGGGCATTTAAAGGAGAAGCATGCAGTGGTGGGTTCCTCAACTCAATGTCTTAAAACAAACACCAACAACATTGGTGGATATATCACAACAAAAAACAAAAATAGTCATTGTCTCACTAATACATCATGTGGCCTTGAGCATCAATTACACCTTGACGACTTCTTTTCGTGTTCACAAGCTGACTTATTGTCTCCTGAGACATGGCATCCACCTATTTTTCTTTAACACTGTAGTGGCCTTTATTCAACAGTAGATTGGCAAGAAGGATGACAGAGAGCGAAGGGTGAAATATGCAGCAAATTTGGGGGAGGAAATTGAACCAAGGACAGGTGCATTTAGGTGTTTTGGTCTGCATCGCCATGTAGAGGCTGAGTGCCTCTACATGGCGATGCAGCAGATCCCAGAGGTTTTCTATAGGATTTAGGTCTGGAGAGAGTTAAGGACATTTCATTCAAGGTGTCTTAGTCTCCAGTAGCCATTCCCTGATGATGTCACCTTGATAAGATGCAAGATTTTTGTCCATGTAAATGAAATTAGGCCTGACTTGTTCATTCTGGGGCAATACGACTGGATTAATGGCATTATTCAGGTTGAATGCACTTGTCAGTGTACCATTCACAAAGGGAATGGCAGTTCTGTATTGATTAGACACACCTGGACACTTTGCACCATGTCCAACACAAGACTCATGAGTCTAGACTCCTGATTGTTCTCAGGAGAATATCCTGAGAAGAGTCAGGATGATTTCTCCTTCTTGTCCATCTACTGTTGAATAAACGCCACTACAGTGTTAAAGAAAAAGAGGTGGATGCCATGTCTCAGGAGACAATAAGTCAGCTTGTGAACACCACAAGAAGTCGTCAAGGTGTACATCTCGTCTTGTCTAACATGCTGAGGACTGCTTAAATACCACTTCAAACTGAACCAAGAAAGTTATATCAAAATCAGAAGAATATTATTGTCATTGTCAGAAAGACAACAAAACTGCACTTTCAGTATAACCATCCATTACACAACAACACGAGGGAGGGGGGGAGGGAGAGGGGGGATAGTTGGCTGAGGCCTCGCAGCCTGACAGGCGCCGCCTTGCAGAGGAAATAGGAAAAATAAGAAAAACATCAGGTAAGGAGAGGGAAAGAAAACAGCACGTCTCACACTCTGCTCTTTGCAGGGCAGAGTTTGAGATTAAGAAAAAACCTTGGCACCTAGGCACATATAAACACATATAGACAAAACAAGCCGGGTATGAGGAGGAGGTGTGACGTGCATATGGGTCTCATGTGAGTTATGTGTGTGTCAGACCATGAACCCTAACTTAAGCACGCGGTTGTCTGTGAGTATGATGTTGGAGTTCACCACCAGTTTATCAGTTCAGGGCCCACAGATGTTCTCTGGGAGGTGGGGGGGAGGCAGCAGAACAGAACCTTCTTTAGACATAACAACCAGGGGAGGATAGCTGGCCAGCCAAGGCCAGCCCTGGGAGCCAGATTCCGATAGCAAAAATTTGTTTAGCTGACATCAGTTTACTGCCTTCCTTGAAAGTCTCGCTGGTGCTTCTCAATGGCAAATCCAAACAGCCAAATTTAGGGTCTCCCGCCTGATCCGAGCGAACAACATTCTCCAAGGTCACAACATATCCATTCTGAGTCTGAGATCCGCTGCCCGGCCACGGTCCTGTACCAGGATCTCACCCAGTCTACGGCTCAGCTCCTGTATCATCTCAGTCTGACTGAGCGTTGATCGCTCTGCAGATCCCATCAACCATACCCGGCAGCCTTGAAGTGGCCAAAACGGCCGCCGGCATCTTCCGAAATTTCCGATAAGCCAGGTAGCTGCCAATTCCAATAAGCAGAAAACCTGTTATCATAAATCCAATCATGTATACATCTTCAACATCCTTGACTGACAGCATCGTCAGACACACTGTCTTCCACTTCTATCCAGAATCCATTGTGTATCCAGCGAAGAATGTCCCATCGGGACACAAGGGTTCCCCTTTATCCGGTGGTATTCCAGTGGAAAAAATGTTATCAATTGCGTTGAGAGACCAGCTGACCAGATCCATAATTTGCAACTTCAGAAGCTATTCAAAAGAAGACTCTAAAAACACAGGACAGAGACGCTGAGCAGGGAAGATAGGGAGGGCAGGGAGACAGAGAAAGTGTGTCGTCCTCCTTCGAAAGACAGAGCAGAAAAGGTGTCTTAGTCTCCAGTAGCCATTCCCTGATGATAGGTTGATTTGTGGGTCAAACACCTCTTGTGAATTTTGTTGTTAAAGTTCTTGCTAGAGAACAAAAATTGTGGAAAAAGTACTAAAACATTCAACAGTTGGACATATGAATTCACAAGATTAGAGAATATCACATTAAAGTCACATGAAAAGGTTTGAGGGCAATTTAGGGTAAATCTGAAAACAGAATATCCCTAACCTTTTGTGAGTAGAGTATTTTGAAGCTGTGCTTTATTTTCTGTTTCACAAATCATACGACAGTTGGCTTCCAACTTGTCAGTGTAATGAAGCCTATTTTGCTGCTCTGTAAACGTCTGTACAAACTTAGATCCGCTCTGTTGTAAAATTTTTGACAGACTGAATGGTGTAGGATGCCTTAATTTTGACTGAAATAATGAAACTGCCAACACTTTGACACCCATCATAGAACCCCTAAACTACTGGTTTAGTTTGAAGACGTTATCCTAGAAAAGCAGTAAACATGGCCCTTTTTTTGATTAATGAATGAGTGTGAATCATGTCTGTGGGTTTGGTCAACAATTCAAAAAATGAAAAATTAGATGGACAAAAGCTTCAATTGTGACATGACTAATAAAAGATAATCATCTACATGCAACTTTCCAGATATTCAACTTTTTCCCCCTTTTTAAGACAATTAGATCTGGAAATCCAAATATTTATTTTCTTCAACTTCTGTCCAGAATTGGAAAATGGTAGAAATAAAAAAATCATACCTTCCATGACTGAGTATGAGCCATGTGCAGACATAACTATATTGATGTGACTAATGAGCTTTCAAATTTTTTTTCTAATCCTACTCTTACCTGACAATAGTTTATTGGCAACTATGGGGTGAGAGTTGATAAGTTCTGATGAATCCTAAACTTTGTCATTCTTGTGCACACACCTACAAATTTTACAGGTTTTGCAAATACTAAAAGCACCACTCCTTCCTACAAAGACAAAAATATCACCTGTTACAATGGTTCGTTGGTGTATAGGTGTAAATTTGAGAAACTCTGTATCACAGTTTCTCAAATATACAGATGGAATGAATCAACAGCTTCGCCTTGGAACGTCTCTCCTTAGCGCTCACGTAGCAGACCTCACTTCATCTAAGCCACCTGCCTCTGACTTCACAGAGGATCCATCACTCTACGCTTCTGAGGTCTGAGCCGGGGTCCAGATATTATCTTTACACCCGTCTTCCTCCAGAATGTGTCTGGCCCCCCGGCACTGCAAAACAGGACATTACCTGTCCGGATCACTATAAGAAAAGTTACAAAAAACAGAAATACAAAAAAGCAGCGGCCTTAATTCAAATCTCAGACTGATCCCCTGCCTAAAGGAACCTCAGACTGAAGAACTTTTGTTCTCCACCTCACTTAAACTAGCTTTTTTAAATACCAGATCTCTCTGTACTAAACCTTTATTAATTAAAGATTTCATCACTGAGCATCATATTGAGGTTATGTTTCTGACAGAAACATGGTTGAATGACAATAATGAACCAATCATACTAATTGAATCAGTGCCTCCTATCTACAATTAAGTGAGAATAGAAAACATAAAACAGGAGGAAGCATGGCTTCAATACTTAAGAATACCATAAATTGTAGTAAAATTTCTTTGGGTCATTTCACCTCTTTTTAGTATCTGGGAATTTAGGTTAAAGGCCACCAATGAACTTTGATACTAACTTTATACAAAACTCCAACATATGTGGAAAATTTCTTTACTGACGTGAATGAGCTTCTATTTCTCATATGCATTGACTATGATTGTTGAATAATTGTCGGTGATTTCAACATTTATGTTGACAACCTGAAGACAGAGGGGCAAAAAAGCTCTGTAATATATTAGAGAGTTTTGGTTTAACACAACATGTCAAACAAGCAACACACACTCATGGACACACACTAGACCTGGTTATCAGTAAGGGTGTGAATATTTCCAATGTCTCTGTAACTGATGTCGCCTGTTGGATCACTTTGCTGTTATCTTTGAAAGTTCTTTATCTGTTAACCCACTTGGACAAACAGTTACTGTCACAAAATGTTCTTTCACAGAAAACACAGCAGAAACATTTAATCAAATCTACTCTTCTTCCTCGCCCTTAAGCTATAATGACATAGATAAGTTGGTAGATGATTTTCAGTCTAAAATTTCAGATATCACTGATTATATTGACCCCATTAAAGTGAAGGTTGTGTCTGGTAGGATGAAATATACATGGAGAAATGCACAAACGGTTCAATCTGCAAGACAACTTTGCCGTAGGGCCAAACAAAAATAGTGTAAAACTCAACTTCACGTTCATTATGAAATCTATAAAGAAAGACTATGTAACTATCATTCGACACTAAAACATGCAAGGGAGGCTTTCTTTGCAGATGTCATAAACAAAAACATTAACAATGCTCAAGCTTTATTTGCTACTGTTGACAGGCTCACAAACCCTCCTATGACGTTACCACCTGAACTTCAATCAACATTGAATGCCGCCTGCAACAAGTTTTCCAGCTTCTTTTCAGAGAAAATAAAGAAAAATCACAGGATTAATCTGCACATCCACTCTAAAGTCAGTACCAATGCTGCCCTCAAACAAAACAAATGCAGGAAAAATGACCCAATTTCAACTACTTAATTATAAAACCTTAGAAGAAATTAT
>NW_006800553.1:129414-143018 GCF_000485575.1 Poecilia formosa | reverse complement strand
AATATTTATATGCTCCCACTGGCTCAAGTTATAACAGGAAATAAGATCAGCTACCATAACTATGCAGGTGATACACAGCTCTACATCACGATGTCACCAGGTGACTCTGAACCCATCCAATCACTGAATAGATGCTTAGAACAGATAAATGTGTGGATGTGCCAAAACTTTCTCCAGCTAAAAAGACACAAAACTGAAGTTATTATTTTTAGACCTAAAGAGGAGCGAACTAGAATCAACACACAGCTTCAGTTATTACAACTAAAACCAGCGATCAGGCCCAAAACCTGGGAGTAGTGATAGACTCTGACCTGAACCTTCAGAGCCACATAAAGAGACAGTTACAAAGTCGGCCTTCTACCACCTAAAAAACCTTTCCAGGATTAGAGGACTTATGTCTCAGCAAGATCTAGAGAAACTCATCCATGCGTTTATCTTTAGTCGCATTGATTACGGTAACAGCGTCTTCATAGCTCTGACTAACATATCAGTCCTCCAGCTGTAGCTGATCCAGAACGCTGATGCTGATGTTCTCACTAAAACCAGGAAGACAGAGCACACCAGTTCTAAAGTCCTTCACTGGCTCTCTGTAGCTCAAAGAATAGACTTTAAAATACTGTTGTTAGTTTATAAATCACTGAACAGCTTAGCACCACAATACATTAAAGATCTGCTGTTGTTGTATCAACCTTCCAGACCTCTCAGGTCTTCTGGTTCTGCTCTGCAACCCCAGAACCAGAACCAAACATAGAGAAGCAGTGACCATAAAGCTTTTTGTGTGTGCGTGCGTATGTGCACGCATGCGTGCGTGCGTGTGTGTGTGTGTGTGTGCGTGCGTGCATGCGTGTGTGTGTTTGTGTGTTTAAGGGAGAAGGCGAGGGAAATCTGATGCCATAAGGCATGTGAAAACAGATGAGCGAACACAAACCACATATCTCAAACTGTTTATGTTGAATATAGTACAGTTTACAATAGGAATTCTGCAACACTGTAGGGCTTGGCAATCAACTTTATCGAGTACATGAATTTTTTATTCAAGTTATCTATTAATTTTCCACCAATGCATTTTTTGGGTTTCCATAGTTCAAAGTGGAAACCCGAAAGATGGTGGGCCATCTTGTTTGACAACCATGTTTTAGAGCTTCTGATTATTTGGATTTTGAAATCAAAGCAACTCACAGAAAGAATGATTGAAATAAAAGTCAGGTTTTGAAAATATTTCCCATTTCTAATTTCTTTTTAAGAAAGGAAAGTCAGGAGTGGAGGGATGGAAGTCAAATGCAATTGAAAATAAAAATGGGTATAAAAAAATATGATTTTATTTTCAAATTGGTGCAGTAACAAAGGAAGAGCTGAGACCTTAGCTCCCTGTTATGCTTTGGTGGGACTTTCGGGGAGCTGTGAAAATGTTTTGTTGTCAATGCTAATGAAATAAGCTTAGTACAAAACTAAAGGGGTTATGAAGAACCAAGTTATTTTAAGTTATTATTAGGTAAACTAAATCCTTCTCGTGTCAATCATAATTGCTGTAATTATTTTTTACTGGAAACTTCTATAAAGATATTTCACTGAATAAAATATTTTTACTTCAGTATTAAAATTAATGAAATGGTGATCAGTAGGTCAATCATTAAATTAATAAAACTAAATACTTTCAACATGCATATACAGTGTATCACAAACTTTTGTGATACACTGTATATGCATGTTGAAAGTATTTAGTTTTATTAATTTAATGATTGGAGTAAAAAAAATTTGATTTTTTTTTCAGTACACCCCTCACATTTCTGCAGATATTTAAGTACATCTTTTCATGGGAAAACACTGACAAAATGACATTTTGACTCAATGAAAATTTACACTGTCTGTGTGCAGCTTATATAACAGTGTAAATTTGTTCTTCCCTCAAAATAAATTCTTAATACAACCATTAATGTCTAAACCACCGCAACAAACGTGAATACACCCCTTAGTGAAAGTTCCTTAAGAGTCAATATTTTGTGTGGCCACTATTATTTACCAAAACTGCCTTTACTTTCCTGGGCATGGAGTTCACCAGAGCTTCACAGGTTGCCACTGGAATGCTTTTCCACTCCTCCATGATGACATCACGGAGCTGGCGGCTATTCAAGACTTGGCGCTCCTCCACCTTCCACTTGAGGATGTCCCAAAGATGTTCTATTAGGTTTAGGTCTGGAGACATGCTTGGTCAGTCCATCACCTTCACCCTCAGCCTCTTCAATAAAGCAGTGGTCGTTTTAGAGGTGTGTTTGGGGTCATTGTCATACTGGAACGCTGCCCTGCGACCCGGTTTCCTGAGGGAGCTCTGCTCAGCTTCAGTATTTCACAGTACATACTGGAGTTCATGAAATGTAACTCAACACCTGCTGCACTCATGCAGCCCCAGACCATGGCATTACCACCACCATGCTTAGCTGTAGGCATCACACACTTATCTTTGTACTTCTCACCTGATTGCTGCTACACATGCTGGAGAGCATCTGAACCAAACAAATTAATCTTGGTCTCACACAGGGCATTTTGATCAAATAATCAAAATGCCCTATGGTCATTTTGATTATTTTGCCCTATGGTCATTTTGATTATGACCACAGGGCATAATCCTGTGGTCATAATCAAATTGAGTGAGAGCAATTTGATCAACTAATCATTTGAACAAATTGTGAGGTAATGTGGGTGACTAGACTCACTCATGTCTTTGATAATGTCGGGGTCACACTCGCGGTACTTCTCCAGCTCGGCTTGCAGCTTTGTTCGCTCTTCCCTCAGAGACTGCAGCTGCTTCAGCAGAGAGCTTCTTTCTTTCTACACACACACACACACACACACACACACACACACACACACACACACACACACACACACACACACACACACACACACACACACCCTGTTAGACAGATTCTTATGCACTAAACCTGATGACTGTGTGAAGGTTCTTTGATACCACTTCCTCTTACCGTTCCTTCTCGTCCCACTTTTGCCTTTTCCACTGTTTTCTCTAGAGAAACTTTTCGATGCTTTGCATCAGAAACCTGTAAAAGAAACAAAAACAAGAAAACAACATCAAGCTTCCTATAAAGTCTCAAAGAGTCTGGAAATTTAAGGAGTTTGATTTCAATATTTTCAAGGTCTAAATAAATCTAGAATTTATTTTAAATCTTCTGCAGTTTCATTCTGTGTCCTTTATTAATTATGATCAATATCTACATTTCCAAAGGTAAATTGGTCCAATCAGAGCTTGAAAATTGTAGCTTAAATAAAAGATGCAAAGTTTTTAGTTATCCATCCATCAACCAGACTACCCATCACTCGTCCATATTATAATCCAATCATCTGCCTATAAATTAATGCATGCCTGTCCATTCATCCTTTGTCCATTTTTAAAGTCTGTGGGTTTTACAGGTTCCATATGAAAGGGGTTTGAACTCAAATATTAACTGGAATTCTGTTATGGAAAATGTGAAGAATATCTTTAATCACAATTAGGGCTGCAACTAACGATTATTTTAGTGATTGGATAAAAGAGAAAAAAAGCCCATTCTGCAGATTTTTCATTAAACCACTTAAGCCTTTCTTATATGGTATCAGAAATACATGAAAATACGCAAATAAACAAGAAATTCAATTCATTTTTGAAATAAGAAAAACAATGTATAAAGCATTGAACAAAAGCCTTCCTTCTGGTATTCAGAAATTATTTAAGTTAAGAGAGAATAAATATCATTTGTGAGGTTTGTTTATATTTGAATGTGCAAAACAGAAGAGCCAGATAAAGTCTAGATGTGTTTCAGTTATTGGTGTGAAACTGTGGAATGAATTGAATGATGATTTTAAGTTATGTCCTTTCTTGGTGAGCTTTAAAAGAGCTCTAAAATGTAAAATGATAAATTCTTATTCTGTTATGTAGATTTATACATGTACTGTGAAGATATCTTGGTTGGGTATAAAATAGGGTAGGCAAGAATAAGCGTGGCTTCAGCCTATTCCTTTTTTAGTAAATTATGGGTAAATTAGTGTTTTTTTTTGTTTCCTGTGTTTAATGTGGACAATTTATCAAAATAAATTGATTGATTGATTGATTGATTGATTGATTGATTGATTGATTGATTGATTGACTGACTGATTGATTGATTGCCTAAATTGCAAGAACAGCATGCCTTTAGTGACACTTGATCATTTGTAGCCAATGCTAAAAATATATCTAGAAATTACACATATGAAAAGCTCAGCCCTTTCTGCTGGACTTACACATTTTTTGCCCTTCTTTGGCTTCATTACTGCTCTAGCTGTGTTGTTCTTTAAGTAAATGGCCTTTTTGAGACTATATTCTACATTTAATTAATTGTTTACTAAATTAGTTGGCAACTATTTCAATAACTGATCCATCACAATTAACCGTTTCAGTACAAATAATCATTATTATATTTTGTAAACAAATGGGTTCTTCTCAAATGGGATGTAAAGGCACAACAAAAGTAATCTAAGAACCAAGCTGTGTTTGGGATGCAGCTAGTGATTATTTTAATGATCAGATGATTTTCTACTAATAAAATTTGTAGAAAATATTTTTCACTATTTGACTCAGCCAATATCATCAGTAGTTTGCGCCATTGATAAAATCTGAAACCATCAGTGCAGTGATATGACTGTATGACAGCAATGCAAGCACATACTTGGAGGAAATTCACATTGTGCCACAATGTACTGCTGGTTTGTCTCTGAAAAAAATGGCAGCTGACATTCTCTGCAGAGTTGCTAAGTTAAAATTACACCATCTGTCAACCAGGCAACCAAAGAGGGAAGTGGGTCATCACAGACCACGAGAGCTTCAAAGAGCAGTAGAGTGACTTTTATGCCATTATAAACATTCTACAGATGAGCAGAAAACCCAAGACGTTTCCTCAGCTAAATTGAGAGAAATGAGTTACAATTTATTTTAAACTCTGATTTATCTGCCTTTAAAATAAATTAGAAAATGCAAAACTTCAATTCTGGCATTTTAAAATACAGATATTTACTGCCTCTTCTTGTATCCTTTTAGCAGTTTTTCTAAGCTATTTTCTGCATCCCAACCTCTTTACTACAGCAAAGTCAACTACAGTTGACAGCATCATTCTGAACAGAGAAGCAGACAAAAAAGGCCTGCTGGGAAACAAAACCTCGTCTCCTCCCTTCATCAGTTACAGATTTTACTAAAAATAAAGAAGTATTGATTAATTTATCTGTTAGGTGTGTGGTAGTTAGCAGTATCAAGACACATCAAGGTGTTCCGTCACACAATTCGTCAGTTTAAAATAATTTCTAAAAGACTGTGAGAAAACGTGATTAAAGTTTTGACAGAATACCGGACCTGTTGCTGCACACAAACTGTCAGCAGCAACACAAAAACTGTCACCTGTTTCTGCAACTCCTCTAGCTTGTGCTTGCGAGCATGTAAGGCCTTACTGGGAAAAGCCCAGTAGTAGTTGGAGGTGCCGATTCGTTCACAGTCCACCATGTTGTCATCCACCAGGCTCTGTAGCACTTCCTTCACCGTCATAGGAGCTGAAAGCACAAAGGTTAGAGGACAACAGTCCAGACATGCTTCTCTCAGGACCGAAGGCTACTTGGAGATTTATAAGAGAACTACAAGCTCAGCTGTATTTGGCATCATGGATGATATAGTGTTTTCCTGAGGATCATCACCATCAGGTTTTACTTCTCCAGAGCTCTACTGGATCAGTTCTGGGACCCACAGGTACAGCCAGGCAGATGGTTAAACACTGTGCCTAAAGAGTTTGCTGCATGAGCAGAAGTTACATCTTGAATGTTGTTAGTGGTGAAATGTGATACTCTAATGCTTTGCTGGTTCCTTTCATACTGAAAACAAAAGCTGCTGAGAGGAGGTAAAGCAGCAGCAGAAACACAGAGGGCCGCTTGAACACTAAACAAGCTCATGGTTGCTCAGGAAACTGAAAACATAAATAAATTCTCAAACTAACATGGATCCACCACTGGACAAAGCACTGTGAGGATCATGTTTATGATTTCTTTTGTGCATTTAACACAATTCAGCCTGATCTACTCTGTGAGAAACTCCAGAAGACAAAGGTGGAGGCCTCAACAATTACCAGGATCTATGACTACCTCACAAACAGACTGAAAGACTTTGTGTCTAACCAGGTGGTCAGCAACACAGGAGCACCACAGGGCACTGTACTCTCACCATTCCTTTTCTCTCTCTGTACATCTCAGACGTCCAGCATAAGTCTCACTTCTGTCGTCTACAGAAATACACAATTGACTCTGCAGTTGTCAGGTTTATCAGAGATGGACAAGAGGCTGAGTCCAGAGAGCTGGTGGACCGCTTTGTGTTAAGGTGTGGGAACAATCATCTCATCTTAATCGTGAATAAAACAAAGGAGATGATTGTAGATTTCAGGAGGAACAGGGTTAGATCAAATCCTGTTTCCATCATGGGAAAAGAACTGGAGGTGGTTAAGGAATATAAATACCTCTGTGTTCATCTGGACAACAGACTGGACTGGAGACACAACAGTGAAGCGTCTATAAGAAGCAACAGAGCAGACTGGACTTCTAGAGGAAGCTAAGATCCCTCAAGGTTTGCAGCCAGATGCTTCAGATCTTCTATAAGTCTGTTGTTGAGAGCATCATCTTTTCATCAATCAGCATCAGAGCCAGGGACCTAAAAAGGCTCAACAGCCTGAAAAAATGGCTGATTCTGCTCTGGGGACGACTGTGGAACCTCTAGAGATGAGATGCGAAGAAGGAATCGTCATAAAATCAAGAAAATTATGGACAACCCTCCCCATCCTCTTCATGAGACTGTCTTGGGAAAACAGAGTATCTTCAGTCAGAGGCTTCTTCAGAATTGCTGTAATACAGACCACTACAGGAGGTCTTTCCTGCCAACAGCCATCACCATCTGCAATAACTCTGTGAAGAATCTGAATTAATGAGTTACAACATTTAATTCCCCTAAAGTATTTTTGAATTTGAATATGAATCCTAATATCAATCCTTGTGCAAAAAAAAATAGCTGGACGTCCAACCCCCACATTCTAAAACAACGTTCCACCTCAGAGCAGGGGTCACAACCATGTCCTCTTACTCACAACAACATTCACTTTTTCTAAACAAATATCTGTTACACTTCCTATGAAAAATTCCTATGAAATATTTTTTACAGAAACAAAGTATTTAAAACTCCAGGTTTGATGTCTCATATTTTTAATTGTGTGTATTATGTCCAACAGCAAGATGAGGAAACATGCTAACCTTTAGAGCTACATGCTTTCAACCAACTCTTTCCTACTGCTGCAGGCAGACCAAGTTCTGCTGTGCAGACCAAAAACAGCTCAGACAGCATAAGCAATGAAACCCTGGTTGTAATGGCATCACAATGTGCATGAAGCTGAGCAGTTTTGATGGTAACAAAACAAAGAGATTTTAATTATTTATGCATGTTGTATTGCAATTGGGGCTACCATTGTTAGCGCATGCGATTAATCATTAATCAAACTACTATTTTGACCCAAAAGCTTCTGTGGCAGATGATTACCTACTTCAAAGTAGCACGTTTGGACTTGACAAACTGGGAGTAACATTTTCCGTGACAGCAAACAGCAACAAAAGCTGAAATTTCTTTGACTTTCTTGTGTCTTGTCTCTAGCCCTCGAGTTCACTTCTACATGTACAAGCTCAAAGCTCAAAATTTCACATGCATGAATTACACCGGTTGCTCGGCGAGATGAGAACAAGAGACTGCCACCTCATGGCACAAGTTCCATTTCTGACTTCCTTATAGCTTTCCTGAATATCAACATATGGAAAACTGAGAATAAAATGGTTTGAGATGTTAAATCATTTTTGGGAAACATGCATACAGTGGCAGTTTTTGATATATGCTACATAGGCAGATTCTCAGGGCAGCATCAGTAAGGTGGGGCACCCAAGAACTAGAAAATTAAATATATCATATATGTCAGTTGTGTCTTGAACAAGTTTACTACTACTTGTATGCATGAGTAGTGGAGTAAGTTTTCCTTAGTTGCTGTTAAATACAAGGGGATTACATTACTTGCTTTCTTCTGCTGCAATATATGTGTGTGTGTGTGTGTGTNTAGAATAAGCATGCTGCTAACAGATTTTAAATTTATCTACTTGTGACTGAAATAGAAATTAATTTTTGATTTTTCAAAATATCTTTAGCTGAAAGAAACTGATTTGCATGAAACCAGTGAGCAATTTTAAACTGAGTGATGCTCACCTGCGTTCTCTCAATCTCAACACAACTTTATAGATAGCAGAAACGTCATAAACATGTTGAGCAGTAGGTATAGTTGTTACTATACTGTTTACAACAAAGACACTGAACATATTTCTATATGAAATGAGGGTATTGATATAGTTAAGGAGTGGTATTTAACTCTGACCTGCCTTCAGGTAAACACTTCAGAGTTCTGGAAAGAAAAACAACCTGCTTGACTTAATTACATTCCCTGCAAGTCTCAGTAAGAACAATGTCTGTGTGCAGAGAACATTAAATCCCTTCTATGTATTCACACTAATTGTATATATTACATTACTATCAGACTTTAAATGTTACAACTCACATCTCCTGAATATGTACACACCTTCATAGTGTTAATTCAACAGGATTCATGTAGTCCTGTAGTCACCCCGTTATTAAATATTTTTGATTTAGATTTTTTTCTGTTTTCTGTAATTTATTTTTTTAAAAAGTGAAAGTGACTTTCTTTTGAAAACTGTTTATATTTACTCACCAATGCCCTTTGACTTGGGGGCAATCTTCTCAATGTCTTTAAGCTGAAACACGTCCTTCTAAAAGAGCAAAAAAACATGTTTAAGAACTTCTTACTGGTTATATGCAGGAGGAAGAAGACCATTTAACTTCTGTCTACATGAGGATCAGTTTATATTTAGGTTTTATGGATGTTATTACAGGAATATGGACAATAATTTTTTTTGCAACATTAATCCCCAGGTTGCTGGGTATGTTTCCTGTAACCATGCAATTAAAATGCTTTAAGGAAATTTAACTGTGGCTCTAAAAAAAGATTGGAAATTTGTTAGACTAAACTATCACTCACATAATTTAAGCGTTTTACATTAAAATAGAATACAGATAATTCTAAAAATATTTTGGAGATATTCCAGTTTGTTAAAATAGAATTTACAATGTCTACAAAAAGTATTTACTCCCTTGGATGGGCTTTTTTGACAAAGAAAAATACAAAAAACCCTGTAACATCAAAGTGAAAATCAATTCCCATAAAATAACGACAGGTAAAAAATATTAACATCCATCCAGTTTCTAACACCCTTGTCCACAGCGGGGTCAGGAGCGGTGGTGGTGCCTATCTCTAGTGAACATTTCGGGCTAGAGGTAGGGTCACCCTGGACAGGTCGCCAGTCTGTCGCAGGGCAACACAGAGACAGACAGGACACACAACCATGCACACACACACACTCACACCTACGGACAATTTAGAGAAACCAATTAACCTGACAGTCATGTCTTTGGACTGTGAGAGGAAGCCGGAGAGAACCCACACACACAGGGAGAACATGCAAACTCCATGCAGAAAGACCCCGGACCAGGAATCAAACCCAGAACCTTCTTGCTGCAAAGCAGCAATGCTACCAACGGCGCCACTGTGCCGCCCAATATTTTACATATTCACATAATTTGAAATCCAGCCAATTGGTGATAAGTCATCTCAAAATGAGTAGAATGGGGATTATTGAAGTAAGTGAAGTGATTGTAGTTTAAAAACTACTCACTGGTTCATCAATATGTCATTATAGCATGAAGGCTAAAGAACACTCCTAGAAAAGGCTAGTGAAAAAACCTCTAATGCAATAAACATCCCCCAGAATTCAGGTAAATCCATCATCAAGAAAAGTAATGAATATGGTTCATGTGTAAATCTATATGTAAATTATTTCTGCTTGTCCTTACTTTTGTAGAAATCAGTTTTCACTTGAGGGATTTTTCTCTAAATGTTTTTATCCAAAATGTTGTTGATCATGAGTGATTTGTAAACAATAAAAGAATAAACATCCATGGAGCTGAATACATTTTTAGAGGCACTGTACATAAACATTACAAGACGGAGTCAAAAACAAATTTAATTAAGGTCTTAATTTTTTTTATATAGTTATAGTTTTTTTCTAAAATCAAAATCTAAATTTTGAAGGGGTAAAGGCCAATTCAAACATATTTAATCCACCATAGATTAGTAATGTTGAACAAAAATAAACCTGTGAGGAAATAAAATGAAGAGGCAAGATGATTCTCTGCTGAGGAAAAATCTTTGGATTCCCTAAAATGAGTTGAGCTGAAAAAAATGCAGGGCTTCCCTGCCCCCAACCAGGCTAGCCATTGTGTGTTTTTGTTTAGTTTTTTTAAAATAATTTTTAATTTTTTTAATAAGCCAGATTGCAAGCGTCTCTTCTGTGGTGAGCATTTCACTGGCGGGGCAAAATTACTCCTGAAATAAAGATGGGTTTATAGTTTTTAATAGTTTATTCATTGACAGGAAGCGTGCACCAATCAGACAGCTGGCACCTCTGTGTGTTAGCCGCTTAGCTTAGCGTGCGTTGTCGTGGCTTGATCTCTGAATAGGGTTGCCACCCGTCCCTTAAAATATGGAATTGTCCCGTATTTGGCTGTTAAATGTTGCATCCCATATTGAACCGATATGGGACATAATTTGTTCCGTATTTTTATAAATGTCCGATAGACGCGTGTTAAGAAAATACATTTAAAATATGCTAGTTTTAAAACTTAGCAACATGTCTTGATTGAAACAGCCTAATTATAGTTTTCACATTAATAACTTATTCTGCCCTATTGACCTTTATGTTACCTGTAGTTACAGCAGATTGTTTGCTACGATTTTCTGATCTGCCCTTTGTCTGTGTGGAAAACAATCAGGAGAAGTTCCAGCTTCACACTGATCTGTGAAAAGCCATAAAACAGCAGGAGTTCAGGCCAGTGGAGGAGAAGCTCTGCTTCCACTTTGTTTAGATAAAGGTGACAACTGGTGTTAGATCTTGAAAACAAATTGTAGGGAGTTTCTAACTTTAAAGAGGGTCAGAGACAGCTTCTGGTTGGATGAGCAAAGATACGCCTTATTTGAATAAATTAAATACGCCTTTACTATAAAAGTTTGTAAACAAGAGTAACAAATCAGATTTTGCTCTTTGCAATTTCTTCAAAGACGTCTTTGCTTTTTGTTTGTCGTTTCCATCTTTTGTCTTTTTCCCTCTCAGGTAAATTCATGTGTTGTTTGTGCTCTGAGTTTTCTGATGTTTTGTGATGTGTTTTTCTGGTGATCATATGAATCTGTCTTGGATAAATGCTGATTATTGTGACGCTGTTATCTCTGTGTGATCTCAGTCTTTGCGCATAGCATTTTCTGAATCCGGGCATAAGAGAGGATATAACGGGTCAAAAGGTTTTAAAAAGGGTTAATAAGTTTTACAATTTTTCTTTTCTTAATATACGCTTATCACACACATAGTTACTAAGTGTAACAATAATGACCAAAATAAAACAGGAAATATTAAGGTCAGCAAATTCTCGTTGCAGGAGCTAAAGGACCCCTGAACGCTACGGACCGACGCTGTTGTCACGGTTGCCTAGAGACGGAGCCGAAGTGAGCTGCAATCAACCTGGATCTTTTTAAAACATCCTCGACCCGATACTGCACCGTCCTTAGAAGTAAAACCTCTCGTAAGAATACAGACGTGAGAAGGAAGACGCAAATCCCAGGCTGAATAATGTTAGTGAGGATGAACAGAGGCAATTAAAAAAAATAATAAAATGTGTCCATATTGGCGCAGTGTGCTGTATGATACTAGACAGAAAGGATCAGGAGAGGAACACAGCAGACCCTGATATGGTAACATTTTGCTAAGATTAAGTTTCTTATTGTGCTTTTAGTAGACTATATTGGTTTGACTATTTGCTTATTTAATTTAATTTAATTTAATTAATTATTTAAGCCAAAATAATACAGATGATCATTTAAATAACAAATCATACATTAACAGTAAATACATAAATATTTCCTACTTCAAAAAATTTGTTAGGGCTTTCTGTATGTTTTATTTTGAAATGTTGATATATTTCATGAATTCATTGTTCAGTGGTCATTTATGCACCAGACACAGACCTGCAGCCCAGAGGCGGTTCTAGACAGGGGCCAACGGGTTACCAAAGAAGTTATACTAAATAAATGTCTTATGTTAATACTCAGTGGTGGATTTTTTTTAACCTTCACAATTTTACTTTAACAATGAATTAAAATGTATAGTGCTGCACTTTTAGCTGCAGTATGGAGATAGGATCACACTTTCCATCTGCAATCTGAATCTCTGGAGACGCAAGTGGGTCTTTGGCTTACTTATTATATCAAATTATGAAATATTGCTCTGTTTTTTTTTTGTTTGTTTGTTTGTTTGTTTCGTTCTTTTTCAAGTGTTGCCATGGCAAAACACTGACTATCCTGGGCCCTGTGGTAAATCTGGTCTAGAACTAGCCTCCAAACCTAACTCCTTATTTATAGAAATATTTTGGTAATACTCTGTAAAATATCAGAATGTTCACTTAACTTTTATGCTTTTAGTTGTTTGAGGACACATTTTGAATATTAAATCAGGTGTTATGATTAGTTACTCAGTGGTTTACCAAATACTTTTTACACTTGCTTAATTAAACGTATTTAAAGTATACTACTCTGATTAGAGTACAGTTTTGGGGTACTCGAACCGACCTCTATGTATGAACGGTTGTTCTATGGATCACTTTTTAAGGACAAAAAACACCGCCATAAAATATTATCTATCACTGCAGCAGTCATCCCACCCCATGATAGTCGGGTGACACGCGCCGTGGTGGGTGTCCCTTATTTTGCTTTCTGAAAGGTGGCAACCCTATCTCTGAAGTTTACCTCAATCATATAGGCCCACCTATATGGACATTTATATATATATATATATTTATATTTATATATATATGTTTCTTTGTAGAATTTATCAAGGTAAATCCACCACGTTTTCTCTGCTCGCACAGCTCAATGTGAACTGCAAATGTTCATACTGAGCTGTGCTCAATGTTCACAGGTGAACATTTAGGTGCAAGTTTGAGCGTGCAGTGAGAAAATTTCTTTGAGAACAATCATTATTGTATTATTGGGTGTAGCTCATCGGTACGAGCGGCATTAACGGTGATGGAAGGATAATAAATAATAAGAAGAATAAAGAGACATTCTAGAACAATAGGTGCCTGCCTATGCATTGCTATGGGCAGGCCCCAACTAGAAAATTCCTGCAGAAATTTTAAGGGGCCTGCCAAAGTGTGCCCGTCGGTTTGGACCCAGCGTTCCGATGCTAAAAATTAGCCTTAATGCTAAATAAAGCTTCAATGTAGTCAATAACCTGTGGAGAGTCAGAAGCATGTGGACTAAGCTCTACTTGTACCATTCAGTGTGTTAAAATTAATGCATAAACTAAAATATGCCAAAATGCTAATAGCATGAATGGTATCA
>NW_006800553.1:122512-126040 GCF_000485575.1 Poecilia formosa | reverse complement strand
TACAAACCTTGGCCAAGCCCTAGTGTAAAATGATATTTTTATTGGATCGGAAACAATCGAGCCGCTTTTCCCCGAACGCGGAAGCTGAGGTGCAAAGAGTCTACTGACGTCAGTTAGTGAATTCCACCATGTATTTCAATGGGGCAAAAATTTGCACAAAAGGGCAATTATTTCAAAAAATACAATAGTGAAGTTTACCAAAAGTCATAGCACCATTCTCCTGAAGAAGCTGGATGTTTTGATATATGAATTAGTACAATTAGTTGAAGATAGCAGAAGTAGCTAACGACCGAAAAATGTGAGCAGGATCTTAATAAGTGAGAATGCAGTAATGCATTCTGACTGATAATAATAAAGAAATAATGAAACACTATTAGTGTTAAAGGGACATTCTATTGGGTGTAGAACAATAGGTGCCTGCCATGCATTAGGGTTAGGGTTAGCAGTGACATAGGGAGAGTCACTGCTCTCTCTATGCATTGCTATGGCAGGCCCCAATAAGTGTAAAGGTCAAATGAATATAATTACTTTGTTTCTTGTAACTGCCATTAAAGTTTTATGATTTTATTTTGGCAAAGTTCTGTATAAGGTATCCAAGAGTGCTATGGGAAAAGGTAAACTGCAGTGAAGGAAAAGGTTAACAGCAAGGCAGAAAAACACATAAAAATCAACTTAAATTTAGCTTCAGTCAATAAGGGAACACGGTAACGGCGATTGAAGTTTATTTAAATATTTTAATTTTGATTACTTAATTAATGACTAATGAAAGGAATTGTATAAATGTAACGAGCTATGCTTCATGAACGATGAAAACAATTGTAATTTTTATTTTCCTTGTTTAGCTCTTACAGTGGTTGATGACATACAAGGATGGCTTTAATAAATCACCATTTTACCACCAGTTCCAGCCTTCTCACAGTTGACTGAATGCTATAGTAAGGCTTTTAATCACATGTTATACAACAAACTGAAAAGATCTTTCATTTCTCTTCTCTCTAGACCAGACATGTTAAAGTCCGGCCCGGGGGCCAAATGCGGCCCATGGTCAAATTTCATCCGGCCCGCAGCCTCTGTCATAAAATCAATAATGTCTGGCCCGCACGTAGAATTAATACATTGGGCAGCAGTGCTGTTACCTGCATATGGTGTAGCTTACACACTAAATGCTGTTCCTCATTTACCCACTAGAGGGCAACAGCCCGTGTGACTCAGACCATTTGCAGCTGGAGCTGATTGAGTTGCAGTGTGACGCAGAGAGCTGCGGTCGGCACCATAGACATACTATAAGAATAGACCCCGCATTGGCTGCTCCGGAGCAGGAAATACGGCGGCCATCTTGGAGCGGTCGTCCCTCCTACTTTGCTCAACCAAAACAGCAGAAGATGCCTCAGCACTGAGGGATATTGTTGTTTGGATCGATGGACTATTGATGTGAGGGCTCCACAAGCAACATTTCATAAGTAAGATGGACATATTATTGTGTATATTTTGTGATTAGAACATTACTTTACTGTATTTATGTCCACCGGCGAGATACGAGCTAATATTAACTACAGTGCTTGGTGTAATACGGGTTCAGCCCCGCTATGAAAGCTAACTGAGATTCCGTAAATCTAAAACAATTAATTATTCTCTAACATTGACTTAGATTATCTGACACAAGAGCCTACATTAGAAATGAAACAATGTAACACATATTATAAAACTTATATTATGTGTTATAACATTCACCAGCAAAGTTTACACAGGTGGTAAAGACTATTATTTATATGTAATTCTTTCACTCTGTCAAAAGTAAGATACATCCTAAATCTTCCGTCTTTGTTTTGAAGGTTTCATAAAGACACGATGTGAGGAAGAAGAGGGAGAAATCTATAAAGAGAGACGGATTCACTGCACAGTACGGATAAATCTCGCATCGGATTTTGGACTCAATCTCAGCTGCTGAATCTCTGAAGCTAGAACTCGTCGGCTGAAAAACATATACATCTATCTATGTATCTATCTGTTTGTCTGTCTGTCTCTCTGTCTGTATGTATGTATACACACATATAAACATGTATCCAATATATATTATTCAGTATTAATCATTATTTATTTGTGTCATTATTAATCGTTATTTATTAGTCTTTGTACAGTTATATAAATATGTATTTATATTACTAAATAATTTATTAAATAAATTCTGAACGGCTGTGTGCTTTGTAATATGCCCTTCATACATCAATATCAGAATATTCCATTCCTATTTTATTGTTATAGCCACTAAGCATATTTAAATATGATGAGCTATGTATTAAAAACATACTTAAAAATACAATTGTTTATAAATGTAGCTTTGATAGATGTTTGAATATAGTTTCCAGTAACAAAAAAGCGTGTTATGATCAATTAAATGCGCGGATACGTCATTGTGCCTGCTAAACACATTACGCTGAGTGGAGTGGTTGACTGCTCCAAGATGGCCGCCCTAAATCTCGTCAACGACAATAGGCAAGAGCGATCCATGAGGCGTCTATTCTTATATTATGTCTATGGTCGGCACCAGCAGCTTTCTCTCGCGAACTTTTACCGACAGCTGGATAAGGACAGGTTTCGAGAGATTCGAGCATTTGGTAAGAAAATGCTAAGCTTGTTTGGGTCGACGTTAGGGTTGCCACCTGTCAGAAATCAAAATAAAGGACGCATCGTCCTAGTCTCATGGGGGGGTGCACGCGCTTGCACTTCAACTAGAGTTACCAAGTCCCTATATATTTAAAGCCGGGGGGGCGGGACTGCGGCGGCAGCGTGTCGGTTGGTCTGTGCTAGCCAGAAAGCAGTTGGGCGCAATATCGCAACACCGTGAGTGAAACAATGACTGGGGCAGCCTACTATATAAACTACTTGGGGACCACTTCTTTGGTCCCGTCTATATTTATAGAATACGGAACAAATCGCGTCCCGTTTAGGTTCAATATGGGACGCTACATTTAACAGCCAAATACGGGACGGTTCCATATTTTACGGGACGGGTTGCAAACCTAGTCGACGTATTTGTGTGAGAAGATATTCTTGGTTGTGAACTTAAATAACGGACTCTCACTTACGAGACATCTTGCGCATCAATACCACTGCCTTTGAACCAGACCTGGCCTATGTGCTGCAGTCCAGATCTCAGTATCACATTAATGCAGACAAGTCAGGGTTTCCCCCAGTGTATTATAAGCCTGGCGGCCCGCCATGCTTTACTAGCCTCAACGCCAGGCTAAGCGTTGCTTGTTTACATTTCAAGGAGAAAAAAAAAATTATCCTTAAGGATAGGTTTATAACAGATAGGTTTATATTTTATGCATTTAAAGTCAACAGCGCCTGAACTAATCACACAGCTGGCGCTTCTGCGTTTTGCCTCTGCGCTTTGCCTCGCGCTGCCGCTGCTTTACCTCAGCGGGATCACGCGCGCCTCCTTTCACTCAAACTGGACACAGGCTGACCTGTATGGATACTTACATCAACTTGCTGTGAGGAATTATGATCCTTTGGAGAACTCTA
>NW_006800553.1:113772-121520 GCF_000485575.1 Poecilia formosa | reverse complement strand
TGCTAGTGAAATGCTCAGAGCAACAAACGAATCAAGTTTAACAGCATTGATAATCTCAATAAACAAGTGTTACATTTATGTATCTGTGGTCTGTTTTAAAATATTAGCGTTTATGGGGCCCCTAAAGCTCTTGGGGGCCCGACGGAGCTGCTGACTTAATTTGGATCTACAGAAGTGCAAATTTGTTGTTTCTAGACTAGTTGCAGGTTTAAATAGTATTTCACAGGAGACATTTCCTGTAACATATAATTACACAGTAATACTTTAATATTTTCTGTCAACTTAAACAATTTATTTAAAAATTCTGTAAATATTGAACTACCATAGTGAGATATTTTTTTATGTTTCAAATGTAATTTGCACACAAGAGTACAATTACTTCTGTTTAACCGTTAGAAAAAAGTTAGTGTTAAAAAAGTGAAGTTAAGTGAATATTCAATTGCCTATTATATTCATGTTTCAAATGAACCAAAAGACATGCTTAAGATGGCTGAAATTAAAATAAAAAAGCAAATGTAAAACACAGAATGGCTTGCTGAAATTTGTTTAAATATATTGGTGTTCTATGTAAAGAATGTCTGCCCAGGTCGGCCCCCCTACATTTTTAACACACCAAATCTGGCCCCCTTTGCAAAATGTTTGGACACCCCTGCTCTTCCACCGGCTTCCTACTCTCACTACAGATCATAAGATCATATCTGAATACTCACCCCATCAGGAGACCTGTCTCTGCATATGACAACCTCTCCATCATCATCATTTTTAACAATAATCTGACTGAAAGGCAATATAATATTTCAGGGCTTTAAGCATTTTCGTCAGAATGTTTTACAGCATTTACGAACAAAAGAGTGAAGAGGGTCTCATTCTACTTCAGTGTGTAACTACTGGAAGTTGGACTGGCACAGTAGAATTTTTCATGCCATGAAAAAATCATTTATTCACCAGTAACTGAAAAACTTACAGATTCGAAGAAAATCTCCATCATCCGAATTCTCTTCTCTTCCAAACTGAGTCCTTTCTTTTTTGACTGCAACAGATCCAAATGATGATCGCAAAAAAATTAGAAACCAATAAACCACTAACAAATTTATTTCTGTGTAATTAATCTACAGTTTAAATAATCACCAAAATACGTACAACTGAAATATAAGCATACTTGATTTTAATTTAGTGGATTGATACATTTTAGAGGTAAATTAAGATAAGTTGTTTTATCTTGTCTGTTCCGTCTTAGAATGATTTGCAGTCATTTTTGGTTTTATATTAACCATCTATAACTAGTGCTATAAATAACAAACTATAACGATTTAGCTTGATGTAATTTTTCCCCTTGTGGCGAATTTGCCTCTCTCAATATGGATGGCGACATGACGAATGTGGCGTCAACTTTCTTTTTGACTTAACGTTGACTTTAGATTTAGCCCCTTAAAATAGAAAGCCACCAGTCATTCTCACCATTAGGTTTGTGAAAGATATCTCCTGGGTTTTAGTTGGTAAACAGCAGACAGTCGGGTGGCGTTTCATTATAAACTAGCTTGAAAAAGAACTCGTTGCTGGCTAGGTACACGAATGCCTCAACCGCTGATCATCAATTCCGAACTAAGAAAACATTTACTTACCATTTTCAGGCGGGACTGCACCAGTTACACCGGTAACAACGTTTAGGGTAGTTTAACCGCAAAATACTACTGTCAGTATATCTGTAATCCAAACTACAAAAACATCGCCTGGGTGCTACTGAATCTCCCGCGACAGTGTCAGGGGTGAATGCTGCATTCAAGTCTACTCGTAAATTCTCCCACTACCATTTAACACAGATGTGTTGCAAGAAAACTGGACATTTTTGCTAAAATGCAGTGACTGAGGATCATAAGGGAAACTGAAAGTAACTATTTTAACTCGTAAAAAGTGGTAGTACATGTCTAGGTAATCTGCATAGAGATTTTTTCCCCAATCGTCCTCGAAGGCATCAGCTTGATCATCTATTCTAGTGCTGCCCTCTTCTGCATTATAGTAGCAACATCGCAATATAAAACTAATTTTTCTTTAAATTACAATTTTTTTCTCCTTACACGCGTTCTCCCCCATGAACCCAAACATTTTTCCGCTTTGGCTCTTTAATTCAATTTGGAATTACAACTATATACAAGACCAAAAAAAAAGTAAAGAAACTACTTTACAGTCTTGTGTAGAAATTGAATGACTGACCTCATGAAGACAAATACCAGTTGTGTGTTTCAAGATTGTTTATGGTAAAGGCCTTAAAACAAAAGTGGATCCTATTTTACATTATATGCACCAAATGTTTATATACATATCACATCTTCTAGATCTGCAAGATAACCACCAACCTGTAACTAGCACTTGCAGAGATATTGAAAAGACATAATAGCATATTAGGATAAGTGAGGGTTATTAAAGCTTAGCAGTTCTGGAACCAGTGATGCAAAATTAAAGCCATATTTCCCCAAAATGGCCAAAGTTTTCAAACAGGATTTCTGCACATCTGAATCTCAGGCACATCATATACACATGTATGCACAGCTGATGCCTATGGAGATCCAAACACTATCACAAACAAACAGTTAAATAAAACATGAATATTTAGATGTGTCAGTTTATTTTGAAGCAATCTATGGATAATTATGAAATATGATGCTAAAATATTTATTTTAAAAAATAACACATTTGTTGCCTGACTGTCTAAGTTATTTCATGGTTAATTGCTGCACTATTGAGGGCCAAATGTTCAATAAACAAGTTGTGGAATATTTATAAGTGATCATAATAAAAATAAAACTGTCTCCATTCTGTTGTAGAATATCATATAATATCACTTGTGGTATGAACCAAAGTGACAGTAGGCTAATATTTTCCAACGGACTTTAATTTCATAGTGATTCAAGTTTTATTTTAAAATGTACACTTTTATTGACTTGTACAATTAATAATATACTACACTTGTATAATAAATACCTTTTGAAATATTGAATAAACTTATTAGAGTAGGCTTGTGTCATTTTGGACCCTCATACAATATATGGAGAACAAATTAATTAAATAAATATCAAAATAATTTTAATGGATCTTAAAATATAACACTTTAAGATTAAAGAAATTTCACAATTAAACCATTATATTTTAAATAAATATTGACACAAATAATCCAAGATACATTTATTTATCATCTGTATATCCAAATTAATTTTAATTATGTAATTGAAATATTTATTCATGTCACTCATTGCGATCCACTCAGGTCAATATCAGGTGGCCCATGTTTGTGATGTAAATGCATCCATTTCGTTTTCTTAAAACCAATCAAGAAATCAGTTCTTCTTAAAATTATAACAGAACCAAATAGCTGTTTTTTGATGGAAATATTGAAAAACTGAAACTGTGGAGGCATTTTAAGTGATAAGCTTGTGATACTGAACTCTGTAGTTTCAATGCAGTACACTGTAGTAGATAAGATGTTTGCTAAAAACAGCATGCATAGTATTGTGTGGTCATGCTTCAAATCATCCTACACTATTTTTTTTATTCTGAGAGTGAACAGGCAAATTGTGAGGCATCTTAAGGGCATTTTATCAGAAAAGTGCAATAATATCTGTATATTTCTGAGGTACCTAAACTGTAGTTTAATATACACATCTTATTCTCACTTAACAAGCAAGTCATTTTCAAAACCAGTGCAGCAGTTTGTTTCCAGTTTCCTAAAATCTGTTGACAAGTTCTGGGTGTATCGCTATTAAAGCTTCATGTTAGCACACTCCAAATGTCTTGTGAAAGTCGTGATCAACTTCTTCAAAACACTAACCAGCAACAACTACCTGTGATGAGTTATTGCTTCAGAATCAAGAAAAAAGCCTAACAGATGGCACAGTGGAAAGAATGAATGGATGAGTTGATGAATGCAGAGTGTTCCAGTCTTTCCAGTCTACCATTTCCTGGTAGTAAGCAGGTGTAGAAAGGTGAGCTACTGCAGATAGCGGTAGACTTTGAAGCAGTGGTTGCCAGAATCTGCGACCACCACATGTCCGTCAGAGGTGAGTGCCAGTCCCTGTGGGCCGTAGAGCGGGTCTGCCGACGTGTTGATGTAGGAGAGGAAGGAACCACTGGCATCAAACACCTGCGAAAGAAACGCAGCATCAGTACCCCTCCATTCATGACTTACATCATGTTTAGAACCACTTTGCTGGTTGACTTTTCTTAGAAACAATCAAACAATCTGCTGATCCAACCCTGCTTTTTCTTTTTCAGTGAGAATGACATTACCCTACAGATGCATCAAACTGAGGAAAATTATTATTTACATTCGAGTGAGGTTTTCACAATATTTTATTTTTATTTTCTTTATTTTGTGTGCCTGTTATAGTGTTCTCTGAGGATAAATGTGGTTCAGTTTCATTGTTTTACGTTTAAACAATAAAATATTAAAATCATGAAAAAACATCGGGTTTGATGCTTCTTGGTCTAAAAAATATTGAATGAAATCGGATTTCAGTGGATTTAGGTGAGTTTTTGCGCTTTGTAGTTTAAAATTGTCCACATAAAAAGTTTGCGTGGCTGCTGCACATTTTCACAGCAGCTCAAAAGTCTGCATATATTTACTCACATTTTCACGCCAAGTTCATTTTTATACATGCCGACTTGTGCGTAAAATATGGCACCGCATATTTTGTGTGCGTATGCACGCTTTATACATGAAGCCCCAGAAGAGGCATTATTATTAGCTCAATACAGTTCTTGTTCCAAGGATTTAACTGTATCGTTCATTTTTTCCCACATTGATTAGAACACTGGTTTTTAAACCTGCTAGCTTCCAACAGACAAAATATCAATGGAAGACACTGTAGACCCTGACTACTAGTTAAGTATACAAGCATTACAACCAACTCAAACACAGAAAAACACAAAGACACAAACAGCATCAGTAAGGAAAGTATTGACTTCATCTATTTGTAAATATTATTTTACCTTTGTTTCTAACATTTTTTGCATGAATATGCTTCATCTTTCTGTCTTGTTATTTTGTTTCAATTTCCTACTATGGGAAAGACAAACGAACACACCACTGAGAAAAAGCTACTTGTATAAGACTACTCATATTTACAGTCAAAGATGAATGGAAAACTGTGGCAAACATGGCCGAACGAGGACTCCAACTCATGCCGCCACCATGTACAGTGAGGAGGATGATACAAGAGGTATGGAAATCTTAAAAGGTCACTGCCAAATCTCCAGAGCAACAACATACCTGCAACCTGTTGCTTGGGACTGATGTTGAAACAAAGCCCCTTTCTGTTGTACCATGACATAGATCACATGACATGGAAAAAAAGGGCAAGCTTCTCATCAAAATGGGAAAGACAAGTGTTCATGACATTCCGTCTAGTGGAATGTGTGTTGATAAAAGTCAGGCTTTGACTGCAAGAAAATAGCTACTCATTTCTGTTGATATACACAGCAAGAAGAATAATTAAAAATGCTTAAAAGATGTGTGGTAAACAGATCTGGATGAGGAAAAATATGAATTTGTTTTAATTCTTTTATACATTTTTAGCAAGACTTATAGTACGGTGTTGAGAGAGCTGTAAATAAGAAATCAAAATTCATTGTGCATTGTTTAAGAAGTTAAATGGTTTGCTGACCTGTATCCTGCTGTTGCCCCAGTCCGCTACAATAATATTCCCATTGATGTCCACTGCCACGCCAGTGGGGGCATTGAACTGGCCGTTACCTTCGCCGTTAGAACCAAACTTCAGCAGGAACTCCCCTTCTGTGTTAAAGACCTACATTTAACAAGAAACAGAATAAACATGGTCCCTGATGTAACAAGTGTCATTAAATTATCTCATTAATCATGTGGCTTAATTCAGCACTGAAGAGGTTTTTGCAGATAAAATTGAGAAACGTCTTTAAAACCCCTGAAAAGTGAAAAACCTTGTTTTCCCCTTTACAGAGGCAGTATAATGTGTTTTCCAGGCATATAATGCTATTTTGTTGTACAATCAAGTAAGTATGTCAATGCACTCACCTTGACTGAGTGATTGTGAAAATCAGTCACAACAATTTCGTTGTTATTGTTGACAGCAGCAAAATGAGGGCCTGGAATACGTCAAATGAAACCAAACACATTTCAGAAATTTGTCAAATTCAGATCAGAAATGAAAGAGAATAAATTTTCTTAAAAAGCAATCCTGCAAAACCGAAAGGTGTGATACATTTATAAAAGAAATGCATGTTATAAAAATATGAACTGTTGATAGTCACGTTTTGACTGCAACTGGGTTAATAATGTCACCTTTAAAAAAGTCACATTTGACTGATGCGTCTATATGATCAGTTTGAAACTATGAGGGGCCATCTAGGACAAAAACTATGTTTTGTCTCTCAAACACTACTATAGACTCATACACACACAAAATATTAAAATTGCACAGATATACTATTAAAATATCACACCCGCATACAATTTTTCTTTCTCACACATATACATAAGACTAAGATTGCACATATACACTACTAAAATATCACACACACACGCATACACACAAAGCATACAGACATACTATTCTGAATGATAGCCCAAGTAAAAAAAAAAAAGTATGCTTTAGTAGTAATTAAATAGTATAAAATTACAACTTTTAGTATAGTTAGTATACTTCAACATACTTTTTTGATACAACTTCCAAGTAGTACTAAGTATACTTTTTCATGTAGTATTCAAGAGAAATATTCCAAAATATTCCATATTTTGAGCGTACTAATTCTGTCATAGAATTATATTAAAAATATACTTTTAATATACTTTAAATATATTTTAAATATACTACTATTATATTAGTAATGTATTTAAATTACACTTAATTTTTTGTTTAGATTTACTGCTATTGCTAATAAAGTACAATTTTAATTACTCATGAAATTCCTACTTTCCTATTTTGTACATTACATGCATAACTACACTACAGTACTTACATTGTTCTAGGCTACAATTACACGGAAAGATTAATTACACAAGATGTTCAACGTAATTCAAATATTTTGTTTTATTACCGACATTTTAAAATTGTCCAATTTTACTCACAACTTTATGAACTTTACATAAATTATCAGTTTACATATTAAAATTTAACACAATGAACGTGAAAATTTAAGTGTGACAAAAAACATGAAAGTTATTATTTTAAAGAACAAAAATTATAATTACATTGTGCTTTCTATATATTACCGTTTTGGTAACACTTTATTTGATGTGTTAAATAAAACATCAATCAATTTTATTGTGACTGTCATAAACATAGCATAAAACCTTTCATCCAACTTTTAAAGCAAATTCTCATTAAAATTGTCATTATTTACTGAATAACACTTCATGACACTGTTACATGACATAACATGAGTTAGACGACAACACAACTGGACAACAACCGATGGAAATGAAATGCGTGTCATGAAAGGACACGCATGAAAGGCTGCTAACGTGTTGCTAGCTAGCGGTAAGTTTGCTTATTAATTATCTTCGTTTAATTATAAACAGTGCAGTAAAGATATATAACTTACGTTGGTTTCATAAATAATTATTTTATCAATTTTATTGTGACTTGTATGATTATTACTATAGCAATCATTCAGCTTCGTGTTATAATTGCATGGAGGCTGTTTGTTGCGACTTATACTTTTATTCATAAACTTAACCTGGTTTTAATTAAGCTCCATAAGACAGAGAGACTTTGATA
>NW_006800553.1:111803-113113 GCF_000485575.1 Poecilia formosa | reverse complement strand
TTGCTGACTATTTTTTTTTCCACTTCTAACATAAACAGTCAAAGAAGACACCCAGAAATGTTTTTCCACCCCAGGCACCCGGCCCCAGTCATTGTCAGTTCGGATAATGTCACATACTTGGCGAGTCCACAATGTCTTGAAATTGTAAGTATTATTTTTTTATTTGCCATTTTTCTGTTCTCTTTAAAATACAAATGCTTTCTCTGTTTAATTGCTCTATTGTGCTTTTTTGTAGGTTTCTGTAAGGTGCAGTGGTGCAGTGAATGGGAATGTTCTGCCGTTGATCCTCACTCGGACTAGGACGTCACCAGCTTGAATTTACCAAAATTAGTAACTATTGTTAAGGCCCTCTCTACTTTTAAGGCAATATTATACGAGTAAACATGGTGAATTTGAACAGCGTCTGTTCCCTGCATTCAAGTTTTTTCTTCTCTTTATGGCAGTTTTTGACAAAAATGAAAGTGTGCAATACCACAACCATCTGGTCTGGAGTGTGAACTGGAACTAATGCCGTTGATTATAGATCTTACATCATATCTGAAAATGGATTGGGTACTTTCTTAAACAACATTACATCATGATTATCATTTTCTTTATTCTTTGTAATTTTAACAAAAATAGTAAAAGATTATTAAGGCACCTAAAAAGACATACTTTTTAGGTGCTTAAAAAGTATGCCTAAAATTTACATGAAGAGTACTTTATAGGTGCCTAAAAGACATACTTCTGCATATGTATCAATTAGTTTTATTTTGTGATCAGGTTGTTGCGTGTTGCAGATTTCTGCCCAGGTCCCTCTTGAAATGAGATCTGGATCTCAACGGGGTTCACTCGATTAAATAAAGAAGTTAAAAAAGCATACTTTAATAGCCTAAAATTTAGACTGAGATGTAATTTAAAACATAGTGAAATTAATAATTTAAAGTAGTAACTGAATTTTAAAAAACTCTATTTTGAGCATATATTTTAAAATATACACAAAATATATTTAAAATATATTTTAAATATACTTGAGCAAGTGTATATTTACCCTTGGGCAAATATATATTTTGTTCTCTTAAAGTATACTTTTATTTAATATATTAAAAATGTATTTTGGTACATTTAAACACACTTTTGTTTAAGTGTGTTTAAAGTTCTAATTTCAAAATTGGTACAAGTATACGTTTTGTATACTTCAGATATATTTATAGGTAATACACTTAATACTTAGTATACTTAACGTGTACTTTCATAAATGTACTGTCACAAATTTGAAATATACTAAAGTATGCTTTTTTTCACCTGGGAGGTGGAAAAGTGTGTGTGAA
>NW_006800553.1:109676-111105 GCF_000485575.1 Poecilia formosa | reverse complement strand
TATTAAAAAAGTACAGTCTGGGTGCAAGTCGCCACTATTGAAACATGTTGTCTCTCACAGGAGACAACTGTTCATGATTCTAAATCGACGTGAGGAGGAGCTAAATTTGAGGTTTCATGTTAGATTAGATGATTTTGACTGTGCTTTTTGCAACATCTGCTAGCATGAAATGTTTTGCTTGTGATCAGGAGGGGCACATTATTAAGATGTGTCCCGACAGGGCCGGGCCGCCCCGTCGAGTGCAGCAAAGCAGCAGCCCGCTGCTGCTGAGCAGGCGGAGGACCCCCCTGGTGAAGCTGGGGAGGCGGGGTCCCCCGCTGCCGCCGCAGAAGAGTCCGCAGCGGCTGCGGCAGGGCCCGCAGTTGTGCCGGAGGAATCCGCGCTGGAGAAACCCGCGATAGCGGCGGGAGAACCCGCGGTGGTGGCGGAAGAGTCTGCTACAGGAGAGCTGACGGAAGGTATTGTTGAGGGTTCAGTAGTGGACGGTGAGGAAGCTGTGAGAATGGATAGAAAGAAGCACGGTGTTGTGTGGTGATGGGGTGAATGACGGTAGTGATGGGGTGAATGGTGGTGAGGGTGAAAGTGAAGTGGTAGAGAGGAATGGTGTGCAGGGAGAGCAGGAGGAGGTGAGGGGCGATGAGGAGTATTTAGTGTGTGGGGATCAGGGAGGGAAAGGAGAGGTACAGGTGGAGGGACAGAACAGTGCAGAGTTGTTTTTTGGAGCTGGAGTGGCAGGAGAGACAGGTGAAGCAGAGGAGGCGATGGAACTGGAGGCTTCAGCCCCGTTAAAGAGGCGAAGCAAACGGAGGAATGTGGTGTCTGCCGTGCAGGCTAGCAAGCAGGCCAGTAAGCTGGCTGCAGAAAAAAAAGAGATGTCAGATAGCAGTGACAATGAGAGCTGGTTCTCTGATGCCAGCGAGGTTTCTTTAACTCAAAATAGTAGTAAACAGCCTAGATATCCTGCAGAGTCTTTTAGAATATTTTTAAGGGAAACTAAAGGGTTGAAAGGAATAAAAATTGAAAGTCATTTTGCAGAAGACTGTGTGCGTCTAGCTTGCGCTAATTTCAGATTTCTCCTCAATTGAATCTTCCTCGGTCAGAAGGAATAGGCCAACTCCACCGGTGCAGCTTTGAAGTTTTATTGATAGAATAATAAGAAGCACATGGGAGATGATGGGACAGATGATGACGTAGAGATAGGGACGATGTAGTTGTATTTGGTTTTATATGTACATGTATGTGGGTGTATAGATGTATGTGTATATATGTGTGTGTATATATGTGTGTGGTTATCTGAAACAGAAGAAACAATAAAGATGCATATTAATAGCCAGGCGGGCAAAGCGGCTACACATACATGCAGGATGAAAATGGCCTGTAGTAACACAGAAATCCAATAGAGGGCATCATAACACCACACATGGATTAT
>NW_006800553.1:107900-109291 GCF_000485575.1 Poecilia formosa | reverse complement strand
TCAGCACGATATTACATCAGGAACAAGGAGGTTTCAGGATTTACAGAAACAGAAGTGTTTAGACTAAAGAAAATAATGACTAAAGTTAGAAAACAACTCTGAGTAAAATGATGCACAGTAGGTTTTTAAAATTATTTATTGTCTTTTTGTATTTAGTTTTTAGCTTCTTACCCAATATGGATTCTTTTAAAATAGCATCATTGAATCTTAACGGGGCAAGGGAGGCTGAAAAACGTGCTTTGATTTATCAAATGCTGAACCTAAAGAAAATTGATGTAATTTACCTGCAAGAAACTCACAGTGATCATTTAATAGAGACAGACTGGGTCAGAGAGTGGAGGGGGGAGGTCATTTTAAGTCATGGCACCTCCCAGAGTGCAGGGGTGGGCTTCCTTTTTTCCAGAGCGTTCACCCCAAACTCAACAGAAATCGAACATGTTATTCAGGGGAGGCGTCCTTTAGTCAAGACAAAGTTTGATTATTTTTAATATAGTTTTTATTAATATTTATGCTCCTATCACCAATGCAGAGAAAAAGCATTTTTATGAAAAAATCGGGGAATGGTTGGGTGATTATGGGTCTGAGGATTATGTTTTTATAGGTGGGGATTTTAATTGCACTGAAAATGAGTTTTTAGACCGTAACCATGCAGAGCCGCATCCAGCGGCCCAATATGCTCTGCGGCAGCTGGTCTCATCTCAAGGCCTGGTGGATGTATGGAGGAGGATGCATGCAGGCTCCAGGCAGTATACATGGTCCCACATTAAAGGAAATAGAATCTCTTTATTGTTTTAAACACAACTTTAATGTGTTCAAAACATGCCAGATTTTACCGGTGGCTTTTACAGATCACTCGTTGCTTTTAGGTAGTGTTTTTATCAGAAACATTTTACCTAGAAGCGCTTACTGGCATTTTAACTCAGCCCTAACTTATGATCAGGGTTTTAAGGAGGTTTTAAGTTATTTTTGGACTGGTTTTAGACAGAGAAATTCTGATTTTACCTGTCTTAAACAGTGGTGGGACTACGGAAAAGTACAGATAAAACTGCTGAGTCAACAGCACACCCTGAATGTCACCCGTGACATTACCGGATCTATCAGAGATCTGGAGATGAATATCGTGGAATTAGAACAACTTAGTGAATCCACAGGAAATAGAGATCATATTGAAGCTCTCAAATCTAAAAGTATATTATGTCACTTATTTATGTTTTTAATTAGATTTGATATATTTATTTCTTCAATATTATTTTTTATGTCAGTGTTAATGTCATGAGGCTGACGACTCCATGACACTTTCAATTTGACTCATTAGGATTTGATTAAGAACCAGATTTGTAATTTCTGTCCAGTAAAACTATTAATCTATAAATCAATAGACAGGTCTATAT